>NC_087214.1:30938044-30977778 GCF_015104395.2 Macrobrachium nipponense
CCAGGATCCTCTTCTCAGACCAATGGCCTCTACCAGAATTTGAACCAAACACCAGTCTTACCTAGGCCATGTACCTACCAATGTATTATGACAAACCTACTAAACCATATATGAGTACACATATTGATATTAGGCTGCCAAACGATTTGGATGAATATAGCGGGAAAATGGTCATATCACTCCAATAGTCCATAGATTACTTGCTGCATCTGTAGTAGCTCAGCACAGGATGGGGGAGGGGGCCAGTCATCAGTATGCCTTGATCCTTGATGGGGAAGTATATTGCCCTCTGTATCCCGTGATATCTTTTATATATTGCTCATAAACATACTTCGGGGGATTGCTGTTGGTTTAGGTCCATCTTTTATGATAGTATGTCAGCTGTAATTGTAATTTCTTGCAAAGAAAAGTGGCAAGTAATATTAGAAAAAACTGTAGACCTCACAAAAGTTACTGCATCTTCCCATCTCGGTAAACTCATAAATTTTTTAGAATGGAATATACTCAGAATTTGTTATGATTTTAGGTCTTATTTGTTGATTTTAAATTATTAGAAAAAACAGTACATAAAAACTTGTTGAAATTTTATGAGTGTTGGAAAAAGAGGCCTTGCACAGGGGTTGTAAAATATTCACTTTCAACTTCCTGTAGAAGGTACAGAAAATTTTTTTTAACTTATTTTCTTACACCAAGTGCATTTACATATCATCTTCCTTTCCATTGATGTGTTTTTCTTAAATCGATTAAACTTATAGTTTGTTTTTTTTGGGGATGGGATGTGCTTAATATAACATATATGTATTTAGTCTGTTCTGTGGGGGATAGTTTTGCAGTGGCAAAATGTGTCCAGAGACAAAGTTCTTATACCATTAATGTTCTGCCCTAAGGGATGTCTTGACCACAATTTGTAAGTGGAAATGACTGGTTGGTGGATGTAGTACTAGTCTAGAGCAGCAGTTCTTAACCTTTTTATGACCACGCCCCCTCTAAGAGTTGGACTTTTCTTTCACGTCCCCCTTGCATCTATGATTCAAATTCCCATCCCAAGATTAAAGGAAAGTAAAATAAATAATGAGAAAGAGAAGGTGGGTTTGGAGGGATAGGGAGGAAGGCCAACAAACTACAAAAAACATGGTCAGCCCAATAAGCATAACTAGAGTAGTAGACTCTAGGAAAGTAACGTTATAAGGCGACACTTGCATTTTTCATAAACTTCTGAATGTTAGTTCTTCACTCTTGGTAAGATAATAATAAATATAGTTAGGGATGTTTTTTTTTTTTTCATTTTTCCTTAGGGCTCGCGCCTCCCTGGAAATTGCTGATGCCCTCTTAGGGGGGCACCCCCCCCCACCCCCCCCAGGTTAAGAACCAACTGGTTTTGCTCATTAGTTTCAATTTGTTGACCTCATAGCTGCCCATATGGGGGTAGTGCAGTCAGTGAACCTCATGTGGAGCACTGTAGGCATTACTTCAGGTTCTTTGCAGCGTGCCTTCCTTCAGCCCCTAGCTGCAACCACTTTCATTCCTTTTACTGTACCTCCTTTCATATTCTCTTTCTTCATCTTACTTTCCACCCTCTCCTAACACTTTGAAGTTTTCCTCCTGTTACACCTTTCAAACCTTTACTGTCAATTTCCATTTCAGTGGTGAATGATCTCTTAGGTCCCAGTGCCTGGCCTTTGGTCTAAATTCTGTATTCAACGCAACTAACCTAAGCTAGCATACATGGGCTGGTTGAATACAACTGTTGTTCATTTCTGTAACATATTGTATATTGTGTCTTGAGTAAGTAGGAGTGGTCAGCACCCGTACCATCATGTTGGTTGGATGCATATTGTGTGCAGTTATCCATGCATTATTTGTGATGGTTTGTTAACTTGGCTGTTGCGATAGTTTCCCATGATGGTTGGTAGAATCTTGAGTTTGCCTCTGAACTGTAGCCTTCGACAATGATAATAAATTGACGATCCTGTCAAGATTTGCTCAAATGCTGTACTTGACAAGGTGTCATAAGTAAGCTAGTTGGAATTAAGAAATTACTTTCATGCATTTAAGTGCACCCTCATCACATCATTTCTGATTGGTGCGCACGTATCTGGTGTCGCCAAAGTTCAAGAGTAAATGCTTGACATATGTTCTGGTTTATCTTCCTCCATCACTGGCGCTAGACTGTTAACTGAGCCAATATTACCGTTTTTGGTTTGGGTAAATTGAATGATACATCTTTCTTATTGTACAGAGTGAGTGTGTACTCTCTCGGTGAGTAGTACTATATCAGCACCCACAGTACCTTCTAGTGGCTGTGCAGAAAATGCCCCGGTCAGATATGGAATTGGTCAGTGATCATGCAAACTGTGTAATACACTCTTATTTTTCTGAGTATGATATGGAATTTTTTCCTGAGTATGATGGAGAAGCTAATCGTTGAAATGGTAGTTGGACTGGAATTCCCAAGACCAATTTTGGTTCTCATTGATGGGCAGCAGTTGCAAATAACAGTACCTCGCATCATTGTACAATATGAGGGACGCGGGTAACAAACTGCTGCGTAAAAGAAAGCCAATGATATAGTACACCATTAAGGTTGCTCTGTTTCATATTTTAGAGAATTTGAGAATTGGCACCAGCCTTTGACATTACCAGATGCTGATGGTTTCTTTTATCATTCCCCCCCTTGTGACCAGGAACTTTGCTGTAGTGGGCTTGCGTGGTGCAGTGAAGAATTGAGCAATGGTGGTGGGGTGATTTATTCACCCCGGTAGGTACTGCCATGCCACTAAGGTCAATTCAGAGCAATCCTGACTAATCCTGGTACTCTGTATCACCTCCTCCTATTTTCACAATTTCTCTCCTTCTCTCGGATCGGATGGATTTTGTTGATGACCTTAGCATGAATTTGGACATGCTCTTACTGTTCTCTGGAGTTGAAGGAGGGTGGAGTGGGACGGCATGCCTCTCCACCCGTAGAAAACTGGAGTACCCAACGGTGGTCGAGCGAGGAAACTTTTATTGTCAAACCCTGCATTCGGTGCTGGGTCTGATCTCGATGGACTGATGACCCTCAAGGTACTGGATGTGGGTGTATATCTAGGTTGTACCCTAGGGTGCCCCAGTAAGGGAATTGCATCCTCTAAATGTGGGCTCCATGGTGGTATGGGGGAAAACCTAGACGAATTTGCTATATATCATTCTATGAGGAACTTGAAACCCCAAATTCCTGATGACCATTGCACGGAACCAGACATGGGAAAGACTATTCAGTCCAGTGTGGTTACACTGGCACCATATACTCCCCATCAAGGGAGAAGAAACTTTGTAGGAAGAAAATCAATTAGAAGAATCTGGAGGATGTGTCCCTAATGAGTTTGATAAATATCTAACCATTACATTTGAGGATAAAGTTATGAATATTTTGAAGTACATAGGGATATTGTAAAATGCTGTGGGAGGGAACCTAAGATAATTGCCACATGGTAGAAATAAGCTTTTTGGTAGAGACTAGATCAGTGAAGAAAGTGAGAAATTGAAATCTCTGAGTTTACTGGGAGGAGTTCAGAGTGAATTGTAAACCACACGATACCTTCAATCATACCAAAGGAATTATATATGCTCCTCACCTTATGATTCATCCTGAAGAGGAACTGGAAGATGAACTTAAAGATCAGGGGGTATTGAAGGTGGAAAGACTGAAAAAGAAAGTAAACGGGGCATTGTGTCCTATGCCACAGTTGTTATTAACTTTAAATTCTTCTAAGTTACCAAATTTTATTAAAGCAGCTTGTACAGATATAAAGTGAAAACAGTACATGCCGAGACCCAGGAGGTGTTTTTACTGTCAGGAATATGGCATATTATTGGGTCCTGTAGATCCCAAGTTGCAAGGAAACCCTGCAATTTGTATAAATTGTGGAGAAGTTGAGCATGGTGATTGCCCATGCTGAACCAAAATGCATTCATTGTGTGGGAAGCACACCAGTCATCCTCGAACTCATGTGATGTTTTCCTTTTTGAGAAAGAAGTACAATATACTAGAGTCCTTGAGAAAGTTACTTTTGCAGAAGCAGAAGAATAGTACTGAACAAAATGTATTAAGACCAGGAGTATCTTTTGCAAGTGTTGCTGCAAATAGACAACAATTGAGAAGGGAGAAAAGTTAATTCGAATACTGCTTCAAATTCATTTAGAACAGGTGGAAAAAACTCAAAAATCCCATGTAACAGAAAGTAGCAGCAAAAAACAACTTGGGTAAGCTCAAATTAAAATGGTCTACGACTTCAATAGCATCAGCTTTGGCTGGCTGGGCACCGGACCTCTTTGAGGCAGCATCAGCTTTGGCTGGTGCACTGGCCTCTTCAGAGGCAGCATCAGCTTTGGCTGGTGCACCAGCCTCTTCGGAGGCAGCATCAGCTTTGGCTGGGACACTGGCCTTTTCGGAGGCAGCATCAAGCTTTGTCTGTGCACCGGCCTCTTTGGAGGCAGCATCAGCTTTGGCTGGGGCACCGGCCTCTTTGGAGGCAGCTTCAGCCTTGGCTGATGCATCAACCTCTTGGAGGCAGCATCAGCTTTGACTGGTGCATCAGTTTCTTTAGAAGCCGCATCAGTTTTGACTGGTGCGAGTAATTTGGAATTTACGTCTGTCCTTGCTGATGTGCAATGCCTCTTTTGGGAGTCGCCCTCCTTAGCTGATGCAATGGCTTTTCTTGGGAGCCTGGAACACCAGCTTCGGAGGCAGCCAACCAAGAAACCAGAAAGTTGCTTCCTGTATGCAGGTAG
Source organism: Macrobrachium nipponense (assembly GCF_015104395.2). Taxonomy (NCBI): domain Eukaryota; kingdom Metazoa; phylum Arthropoda; class Malacostraca; order Decapoda; family Palaemonidae; genus Macrobrachium; species Macrobrachium nipponense. The sequence continues at coordinate 30,942,818 of NC_087214.1, forward strand.
CAATGCCAGTCCCAAAAAGAAAGGAGGCTGAGGGTGGCAGGCAGGTCTCCCTCTAAGAAAAAACAAAGTAGGATTCCCCAAATTCCTGGCAACCCTACGAAGACAAAATATCTTCAAAGAGGCTACTATTATCAAGGCCTCTGAACTCAAGTAATTTCTGAATTTTCTTCAGTGGAATTGTCAGGGCCTGAGAGCTAAATGGGAGGAGCTCAAATGCTAATTTTGAGTTGTCTCCTGTTTGCATAGCTTTGCAGGAGACTATGCTCAGCAGTGATTTTATTCCTTGCCCTAAAGAATATGTTGCTTACCATTCACATCTAAATCAAAACAATAGAAACCGGGGTTGGAGCAATGTTATATGTTCGCCATGATACTCCACACAAAGCATTTTCCTGTTAATTCTTCTTTGCAAGCTGTTGCAGTGCAAGTGTTTTTCTGGCTCGTAAATATACAATTTGTTCCGTATATCTTCACCAAATGTAGCTTTCCCTAGTACTGATTTCTGTAATCTCATCAGGACAGCTTCCTCTGCCTTTCATCATCCTAGGTGATATGAATGGGAAGAAATCCTTTATTGGGGGGATTTAATTACTAATGAGAGAGGAAACTGCCTGTCATCCATTATTGAAAGTGAAAATGTTGGTGTTCTAAAAACACTGGAGAACCCAACCATTTCCATGTACAGACCGGTACTTTAAACAGCCATAGACTTGTCAATATGTCGTGCCGATGCCATTATGGACTTCAATTGGCGAGTGATCGATGATAGGTATAGTAGTGATCACTTCCAATTATTTTAAGCACTAGATAAATCCTCCATGTTCAAGATTACCCGTTGGAGTGTAAAAAGAGCTGACTGGGCAAATTTGAAAGAGGCATAGTTCAATCGAAGCTACAGCAGATGAATTTGGAGCATTGGAGGATGCTATGGAATTGTTAATTACTACGTTTATTTGCAAAAGCTGGACTTCAGTCAATTCCAAGAACATCAGGTTCTATTCATGCGCCGACCAGTTCCATTGGTGGGTCAAAGAAATGCCATGAAACCCATTAGAACTATGAGATCTTGGTTTACTAGGTATAAAAGCCGGAAATAAAAGTAACTATTATCTGGTAGAATTTCGTAAAGGCTAGGGCAAAGTTTAGGTTTGAAATTAAAAATGCACGATAAACTTCATTCTTCCATAAATTGCAAAACTCCCATCACATTAGTGTGGAAGAAGATAAGGAAAATAGCAGGGAAGTTTCGTACCTAGACCAACCACCTGTTGTTAAAAATAAATTGGCATAAATGTAGGAGATCCAAAAGTAGTGTCAAATGAGTTTGCCCTACATTTTGCTAAAAATAATCTAAAAAAAGATAATGAGAAAAACCGTATGCAAACAGCAGAAAAGCAAATGGAACAGCAATTATCTTGATTTCACAACAAATAAAGAGGAGTCTTATACTATTCCATTACTATGAGAGAATTTGAATTGGCTCTCTCAAAGTGTAAAGAATCTGCTCCTGGTCCTGATGAAAGTTCATATTCTATGATCAAGCATGCTGCTCAGAATACTAAAAAGATTTATCCTCAGTATAATAAACAGAATTTATAAAGAACATTACTACCCTTTATGTTGGGAAACTAGCAAGAGTCCTTCCATTGTTCAAGCCTGGAAAGGATAGTTTCTTCGTAGGAAATTATCGTCCAATTGCCCTAACATCTTGTTTGTGTAAACTAAGGGAGAAAATGGTGAATGCTCGTTTGTGTGGTATTTAGAGCGAGGAAACTTTTTTTTTCTCCCGGCCCAATGTGGTTTCCGCAGTATGCGATCCACTGTTGATATCTTGGTTAGAATGGAGTCTGCAATATTTGTGAAGCCTTTTGTGGGGGCCTACTAAGCACCACTTTATCACGGTTTTCTTCGACTTGGAAAAAGCGTATGATACTAACGTGGCGGTATGGAATTTGAAAGTAGTCCATGAATATGGTTTAAGAGGAGAATTAGCTATTTTTTATTCAAGCTATTCTTAAAAAATCGTTATTTTCAAGTACAGGTAGGAGCAGTTTCTGTCTGAAGTCTGTAAACAAGAAGAAGGTGTTCCTCAGGGCAGTGTGTTAGGTGTAACACTTTTTGCTCTAGCAATGATGACATAGTAAAGCAAATACCTGCTGATGTTATGCACACACTCTTTGTGGATGACTTTTCTTTATCTTTTTTGCAGCTGCACGTATGTCAGTAGCAGAACGTCATTTACAAATAGTAATAAATAAGATAGTGAAATGGGCTGAAGTGCATGGTTTCAGATTTTCTTCATTAAAGACTGTAGCCATGCATTTCTGTAGATTAGAGGGATACATGCAGACCCCCAGATTTATATGTAAATGGCCAGAGAATATCTTGTGTTAACGAAAACAAGGTTCTTAGGAATGATTTTTGATACTCGGTTTGACGTGGCTTCCCCATATTCTAAATCTCAGGGCTAAGTGCAGAAAATCCTGGATATCTTGAAAGTTTTTGTCAAATACATCTTGGGGAGCAGATAGACTCCAGTTATTGAGATTGTATAACGCCTTGGTTTTATCAAAATTAACATAGGATGTGAAGTTTACACCTCGGCTACCCCAAGTCGACCTTAAGATTTTAGACTCCATTCACCATACTGAAATTAGGAATTGCTACTGGAGCTTTTAGGACTTCCCCTATAGAGAGTATGTAGTAGATGCTGGGGAAATGCCCCTAGCCTTACATTACCAGGCTCTTCTGGCTCGAAGCTGGTTCAGATTCCAAAGACTTCCTTGATCCCTAGTATGCCAGTCGCTAAGAAATGGTAAGATTTGATAGCTTTTATGAAAGTCATCCAAAGAGCCACGTCCATATGCCTTCAGACTGAAATCAACCCTCCAAGACCTGACATTCCAGACAAATGTGTACTACCGGTCAAGGCATCTGTATCTCCCTTGGAAATTCCCAGCAGTAGAGTTTTGTAAACTACTTCAATCAACAAAAAAGAATGTCTGTATAAAATATTACGTTATACCTTTTTAGATCATATGTCACAACATGACAATTTTTCCCAAGTTTCCCAGTACTGATGGATCCAAAACCAGTGCAGGAGCTGGTTTTGGCATAGTTTTTTTTCCGTCCTTTGAGCGTAGTGGAAGGCTCTCAAGTAATGCTTCTGCATTTACTGCAGAATTATATGGAATTTTAAATACTGTCAAAGAAGTTTTAAAAAGTAATGATAAGAATTTTTATTGTCGTACTGTCTTTACTCTAAAGCGCTCTAGAGTCACTGAAGATTTTTATTTTCCAAACATCCAGTAGTTTTAAGTATTCTGGAATGGTTATTTTTAGCTAAGCGGAGGGGTTTTAATATTGAATTTTGTTGGGTTCCAGCACACGTTGGAATATCTGGAAATGAACGCGCTGATGCAATTGCCAAGGAGGCTGTTTCTCGTATTGAGCCCATGATTATTTAAGCTGCCGTGCAGAGATTTATATACTCCAATTAGAGAGAAGCATAAAGTACTTTGGCAAAATATTTGGTCAAATTTAACTACAAATGTAAAAATGAGAACAATTGCACCTGCAATCAATCCTTGGCAGTACGATTTTATGCCCAGAAGGTTTGAAACGGCTCTGTGCCGCCTGCGTATTGGACATACTAGGCTGACACATTCCTACTTGATGAGTCGTGATCACGAACCATACTGTGGGGATTGCCTGGTTCCACTGACTGTTATGCACTTGCTGGTTGAGTGCCCCAGTTTGGTGGAACAGCGCAATCATATCATATACTATGGGAAGGAGAATAATGTTTTTTAAGTTGTCAAAATTTTAGGAGCAATGGGATTTATAACATGACTGGCTTGTTTGGATATCTTTTTAACACTGGTATTTTAGATAAACTGTAATGCTTGTGTGCACCTTGCTTTTATTCTTATTGAAATTGTGTGTATGTATGTGAGTGTGCATGTACATATGTGTATGGTATGTATGTGTGTGTGTATATGTATGTATGTATGTAATAATTTCTTTTTTATATAATTTATTTTATTTATTTTATAATTGCCAGTATCTTTTATCAAATTTTTAAAGTAATTCTGTTTAATTATTATTATTAAAATTTATAGGGTCTTTTTATAAATAGTTCGGCATCAATGACCTAGTTGTCACGATGCTAGATTAATATAGTATCAATCAATCAATCAATCAATCTTTATCATTGTTAACAAAAAGGAAGTAAATTTCATCATTTTGTATAGAAGGCACTGAATATTTAATGCGTCTCAGTGGCGTGGTCAGTATGGTGTTGGCATGCCACCTCAGTGGCCGCAAGTTTCGATTCTCGGGACATTCCACTGAGGGTTAAGAGATGTGTATTTCTGGTGATATAAGTTCACTACAACATGGTTTTGAAAGTCACGTAAAGCTGTTTGTCCCGTTGCTGAGTAACCACAGGTTCCATGCAACGGAAAAGCACCATACAAACAAACAAAACTGAACATATATTGCCCAAGGATCCTGCTCAAACTATGTTTCATCTTAAAAAGAAATAGGATAAGGTTTTGTACTGAAATGAGATGAGGGAAGTTAGTTAAATGTCAGAATATATTCTTGTAGCTGTTTAGAAAGTGATGTCATTCATGGTGTTTTTTGCCTTTTAGGAGGAAAGTGAAGCAGAATAGTACATCAAATGCTGGGCTCTACATCATACTGACATGTTCTCTTTCTTCCATCTTTCTTCCACCTCTCCTGACAGTGCAACTGCAAGGTTTTCCTCCGGTTACACTCTTCAAACCTCTATACCTTTAATTTCCGTTGCAATGCTGAGTGACCTCGTAAGTCCCAGCACTTGGCACTTGGCCTAAATCCTATCTTCTATTCCTATATTCTAAACCAAAGGGAAAAGGAGCATACTGATCACGGCTCCCCCTCTCAGTGGGAACAGTAGACTCACTCACATGAAAACAAAAAAACAATAAAAATAAAATCTGTGCATTCCCTCCTCCATCGAAGCAAATAGCTAACTAACCCCATTTTTGGGTTTTGAGCACAAATAACAAGGTTTATGTATTCTGTGAATAAAGATGTTTGAAACCTGTTCTTTGCTGTTAGAGATGTCTTTATACCATTTATTTACACGAATAATACTGGCTGTTTTTGTTGGTATTCAATAAAAATTAACATAAAATAAAGGTTCAGAATACGGGTTATTAAGGCAACAGTATTTTAAGTAACAGCATTGTTTTGTTGTACATAATTGTCCAACTTACAACCTTGAATTTAACCTTGTTTTTCTTTACAGAATAATTGAAAATATACTGTCCATCTAAGTCATCATCCACATCCAAGTTATGAGTTTAGTGTATAGGACCAAAAGCCGTTTACTGTTCACCAGAAGTACTTTTGCTTCCAGCTTCGATTTACGCAACGCCAATTCTAAGGTCATTGGTCTGTGTATCCATATGTTGTCACATAAGAATAACTGGCTTGTGTGTATTTTACGTGTGATGTATCTTCATTTGTATACTTAAGTCTGGTTTTCCTTACATGAGGTTCAATGTTTGAAGAGTTTTCTCCATATATTTTTATACTTTGTGCTTTTTTTAGTCAAGACTGATGGTGGTTTCAAACCATCTTGCCTCAGCTTCCTTTCTCATCCTTGTAAACGTAGTGTTACTACTACTTGCTCTGATTTTCAGTCTTCAGCTCTCCATTGCCATCTTCCAGATACAAACATTATTGTAAGACTTCTTTCTCTGACTCTGCTCTCACTTACATTTTTATTTGGTAAATTGTCAGTTTTCAAATAAGTGATCCCTTTCTGTATTTCCCATTACCTTCTGTTACTTCTGTCGAATGACCACCATATTCTTTGGAAGCTTGAATTTCAGGTTAGGGGACCCTGTGGGCTTCTTTTTTACGAATAGGGTTCATATTCTGAATATAATAATGATAATAATAGAAATAACAACTGGACATATGCATACACAAGCTCCTAGGGGCCTCCCTGTAATTTTCTCTGTGACTGATCTGGATGGGCACACGTGATTTCAAATTCTGTGGCTGTTTCTACCACCATATTCCTGGAAGTTGTAATATCATGATAAAGTTCCAACACTTGTTGAGTAAGACCTTCTTGTGCCCTTTGTTGTTGTAAGGTCTCATCTAATTGCTTGTCCGGGTACTTGGTTGAGTGCTTTCTCAAGACATACCACCGTATCACTTCCTTTTCTAACATGTATCTTCTTATGTAGTCATTGATTTTAAAAGATTTTTATTAAACATTTCTTCCATCACCCATACTTATCACACTGTGTTTCAGCAGTCTTAGTTCCTCGGACGAGTGGTTTTCGCGCTCGGCTACCATCCCAGTGGCGCGAAGTTCGAATCTCGGCTCAGCCAAGGCAGAAGCAGAGGAATTTATTTCTGGTGATAGAAATTCATTTCTCGACATAATGTGGTTCGGATCCCACAATGAGCTGTAGGTCCTGTTGCTAGGTGACCATTTGGTTCCTAGCCACGTAAAACTATCTAATCCTTCGGGCGAGCCCTAGGAGAGCTGTTAATCAGCTCAGTGGTCTGGTAAAACTAAGATATACTCAACTTCAGCAGTCATCCTCTTCCTCTCTATTTTGATCAGTGTAGTGATGTTCTTTAACCTTTACCTGTAAGTCTTGTCATTCTCTCACTCCTTCTTCTAGTGCCACTTGGATAATACTGTCTTAAAGTACCTTACAATGTTTCCTCCTTGTGTCTGACTTGTTCACATTTGTATACTGTATGAATAACTTGATCATGAAATATATAAAAAAAATTTCCGTGGCATTACCTTTGTATACTGTACATGTATTTCTTGGTGTATATTTGTAGGCATTTATTCATTTTCATTACGTCTATTCCACGTACGATATTATGTCCTGATAGTTATGGTGTTTCAACAATTCTCCTTGTATTTAAATAAGGTACATGTATTGTTATCTATTTGATTATTCATTTGTTTTTCCTTCATAATAAGTGATCTCTTCTTTCTGTTTCCCATTTTCTTCTGATGCTTCTTTTTGAAATATACCATATCCTCTGGAAGCTTGAATTTCAAATCGTTGGCTTCTGTGACTTTGTTTGGTATGGATAGGGTTCATTTTCCGAGAAACAATGATAGTAATTCAGAACTGACCCATAAATGCAAGAAATGGTTTGGTCATTTTGAGTAGGGCGTTTATTCTTGGTTGTTTGGTGCTCTGTTTATATCTGAAGGATTCTCCTGACCTCTTCAGATGTTGCATTCTGTTTTGATATCTGTAGTGATCCCTCTGTCAAATCAAGATCCTCCAAGTTCAAGTTCTTTCTCTTCATCCAGAAGAAAGTGGAAGCATTGTCTTTACTGTTCCACATTGTTTTTTTTTTTATTCTATTTTTTTCATGTTCATTTATATGCGTACTGTTACGTTATCCAAGACGCATTCTTTTTCTGGTTTCTTATATCCACAGCACATCTTAATGAGCACTTGCCCAATTTACCTCCCCCCTCTTCTTCTCATAGCCCTTGCTTTCCTCTTCAGCTTAGTCTTTGCCAGAATTTGGAGTCTCGTGTTATTTCCGCATCCTTCTGAAAACCTCAGCCGTTATGAGAGACTGCGTGAGGTTGCTCAGGCTACTCATAGTTCCTGTGGTACTTTTCTGGTTCTTAGCTGACTGACAGCAGTATCTATTTATTTTTTTTTTATCCAAGACAGTCTTGTATGGCGCTCCCAATTAAGTTGCAACTTGTGTGGCTTAGTGTAGATGGTACAAAACATTCTCTTTGGCATCTGTTAGACTTAGAATATATCACTTTGTGCCTTTTACTTTTCAGCTTGTGATTGTCCAATTTTCAGTATAATTTTTTTTACATGTATTGTACATCACTCGGTCCTTCTTTCACAAAGATTGTTAAGTCTTGTCATTTGTAAGTAAGATAAATGGGCCTCGTGTGTTGTAATTCAATTCCCCACCGATTAAACTAATTCCATGTAATTCTTTGAAGAATGTTAAATGGGACCATGTTAATGTTGAGTTGAAAATGCAAAAGACTTATTCCCTTCTATTATGAAATTTTTTTCAGAATTGTCAGCAGTATGTGTGAATGAACAACTTGCACATTTTTAAAGAACTGCAATTTATTAGATAGAACAAAAATTTTGCTGTTAAAAACTAACCATTCGAGTCAGCCTAATAAGACTTTAAGTGCTTTATCTGCTTTAATGTCGTAGTAATTCAAGAACTTATCCTTGGTGGGGTCCAACAATGTGACTTTGTGGTCTTGATAAATGAGTGCACAGTATAATGTAAAGTGCCTTATATATTATGTTTTTATAATGAAATTTTTATATTCCCTGTAGGTTTTTATAGCATAATTTTATATATATTTTTAATGTTATGTTTAGAAGTATTTTCTGATTGTAGTGTTCTTTACATGTAGTAATGTTTCATTGCTTTTTGGCAGTTTTATATCACCGTTGTTTTTTCAAAAGCGATAAGCACAATTTGGCTTTTGGAACACTGATTGACTGTCAAGAATGGGTCATTTTTTGTGAGGTTTTAAGATTATTTCTTTAATCATCAAAAAAATGTAACATGTTAAAATGTGTTTCTTTGTGTTGTTGTAGTACTTGCTTTTGTCTATGATTAGCGCAGTTTATTAATCTAGCATTATTTGTGTGACTTTTTGGACACCATAATCCACTGTGGAAAAAAAAAACTTTAGACACCGTTGTAGAAAGGAAAAGGAGAAAACCAGGCCCTAATAGGTGGCTTTTGTAGGCAAGGTTTTGCAGGGTTAACATTTTTACATCAGTATTTACATTCCTTTTTGTGTACCTCCTCCACTGATATACTCTTTCTTCCATCATGCTATCCTTAATCCTCTCCTAAGAATATTTCATAGTGCAACTGCAAGCTTTTCCTCCAGTTATAGCTTTGAAACTTTTCTACTCTCAATTTCCTTTTCAGCGCTTAATGGTCTCATAGGTCCTTGTGCTTGGCCTTTGCCTAAATTCTATATTCAATTCCACTTCCAGATTTGGCCTCCTTTTCTTGACGTTGGTTAAAAGTTTTGCATTTCAAGCAGTTACATCTCTTATTGCTGCTGCTCCTGGGTGCTTAAGAGAGTCCTCTTCTTCTTGGTTCAGTTTTGACTTAGGAGTTTTTCATTTTCTGTCTTCTGAGTTGCATTACCTGTGGAGATGCTTCATTTGACTTCAGTTACTTAAGCTCTCTAGCTACAACGGGAAAGTTTCTGTGTCTAATATTTTTCATGTCCCTTGCAACTTGCCCATCTCCAAGACGTTTCTGAGGGTTCTGTTGAAGACACTTTCAGAAGTTATTGTAATTGTAGTCAGAAGATGAACCTATTCTTGTGGAACAAGCCAACCACAGGGGCTACTTATTTGAAATCAGCTTCTGAAGAATGTGGCTTACATTTCAAGGAAGTAACAGATGGCAATAGGAAATATAGAAAGAGATCAACTCTGAAGTAGTCCAGCTTTTAATCCCATTTGCCCTTTGAGTCGTGGGTTTCTTTGCCCTGTGTGGGGTTAGTGCTGTCATTGCACTTGAGCCCCTCATTTTGGGACCACCTTGACGTGGGTGAGGGGGCTCTCGAACCTCAGGAATCTCTTCCCAGGTTCGAACCCAAGAGTCCCATATGACATTATAATATTTCGAGTAAACTTATGTGGACTTTTCCATTTTTTGCCAAAATTTTTAAAAGCAAATAAATGAGAAAAACATATCATGGCTTAACGTGGAGTTAAATCCGAAGCTAAATAGTGAGAACTGTGGTAGATCCATCATCTACCCGACAATGTTCGGACCTGTTTTTCAGGCGGAACTATTCTGTGGAGCTGGACCACGGATTCCAGGGGGGGCCTGGTTGTCTAGGAATAGAACTCTCGGCATTCTATCCAGTTTGCCCATAATGTGATTAGGATGGGGATAATTGTATTAACATAATACTCTTAGTCACTAGCAAGCGGGTTCTGCTTACACTTGGGCCATACTAATCATGTTATGCCATCCCCTTTTGGGGTAGGGTAGGGATGCGGACATTGGGAGTCCTTTCTCACTTGTGCCTTTGGCAGAAGATTTAACTTCGCGAAGGGCCAATGATATCTTTTCAAGATTTTTTTTTTTTTTTTTTTTTTTTTTTTTTTTTTTTTTTTTTGTAAAAATAAAAACTCAAAATTTATGAACTGTGAAATAAATGATTTGAGTACCCTGGGCCCCATGATGGAAAAAACTACGGCACAGTTGATGACCATTAGCACGTCACTCCCGAATTTCCTAGGTACTGCCACAAGTAGTGAAAGTACTATAAAAGATACAAAGGAACACCCTGTTCCAAGTAAAGCAGCAGAACCAGAAAACCAAATAGAGTGCATAAATAAAAAAGAAACAAACAAACATAAATTGGTAAACTCCAATATCGTAACAATGGAACCATATATGATGAACAATTAATTCTGAATTAGAGACAAAAATAACCTACCCAGCAATACAGAAAAATATAAAAATCATAATAGACAAGCAACATACATAAAACAAGGACCAAAAAGAAACAAAAATTACCGACTTAATCCCACATTGGTACATTTTGATGACCTCTTTGGACCAGATAATTGGTCAAGATTTCTAGTCCTCAAAGCTGACAACAAAAATCTCAGCAGCGATGCTAGAAAACAAATTACTTAACATATATCCAACACAAGACATGGAATGCAGACACATCAAGGACAATGAATGGCTTATCCAAGTAACCAATAAAAAGCAGTCCACTGCCTTTTTAAGTATAACAGAAATAAATAATATAAAGGTAATCAATTACAAGCCACGAAACATTGAATTATGTACAGGGTACAGTCATCCTACCCAATAGCGAGCAGGAGCTTCCTTCAAAAACAAACTATTGCTAGACTCCCTAAAATTGAGATACAATATCCACGATTTAGAAATATACTCTATTTCAAGTAGGAAAGATAAAAGTAAAAATATCAACATTGCCAAAATAAAATTTACAGGCCAAGACTTACCATTTAAATAAAAAATTCTTGAACAAAATAGAGAAGTTCGTCTTTGTTCCTAAACCATTACAATGTACACAGTGCTCAAGGTATGGACACACATACAAAAGATGCCGTAATAAAGCTATATGTGCAGTTCTGTGCATCAGATGACCATACCACTAATTGGAACTGTAAACAATCAAAATGTATTAATTGTGGACTAGCCCATCACGCAAAATCTAAGGAGTGTTCATTTTACCAATATAACACAGAACTTCAGTTGTTAATAAATAGGACAGGAATGTCAGTCATGGAAGCCAGACTTGAGCTAAAAGTAAGAGGCGTTAACAATCCATAAAACCAAAACCCCCCTTTTCAAATGTGAATAAAAATCAAGACATCAAACAGCACAATGACAAACAAGATAGTATAAACATGGAAACTGGATTTCATACCAATAATACTGAAACCCAAAATAAAAGTGATATTACAACAACCAATACCACCACCAACATAGATGATTCAGTTATCCATGGAAAGAACTTCCAATAGAAGAAGAATTAAATAATGATGATAATCGAACTGGCAAAAAGAAAAAGAATTCTAGGAAAGAACCCCACTAAGGGAAAAAAAGTAAATATTGAAAATTACAATCAATCCAGAGAGACTCCAACTACACCAGGAGAACATTTTAAAAAAGATATTAAAACTAAACCTCATCACAAGTGGAAATACACAATTACCTCAATCTCAATCAAACAGCCAACATCTGGACAGTAAAGATCACACTTTACAATTTCCATCAAATATATCTAATGAAAATCATACCATTAAACCAAACCAAAATATAACTATCACCCCCCTCCCCCAACCATCCACAAGACCGAAATATCCCATTAACAACAACACAAAACAAATAACCCTCAAACAACAGTCCTTATCACTACAGAAAAGGAACAATAGAATTACAAAACCAGACATTTCTAAAGCTAGACCAAAAACTTCTGAACCAATAATTAATTAACATTACCAAACATGCTTCATCTTGTGGTTGTAATGAATGCTTTGTAAGTACATATAACCAACTAACTACCAAGACAGAGGACACAGTACGAAATTGTATTGACAATTTTACCAAATTAAGGAGGTGCCCTTTAACACACCAACATGAGAACGAATTATGTTCTGAATCCTTAAAATACAAAAGGAAATTATAAAATCAAAATAGACTTATTAATATTCAACTATGAAAAACAAACAACTGCAGAATCTAATAATCAACATACAAATACAACGATTCAAAAAACCACAAATAAATTCAAATGCATATAAACTACGAGATAAAGTAAAATCAGCAATCAATTTACAGAATTTAACACCAATTCCTCCCAATAATGGAATATAAAATCATTCAATGGAATATAAATGGTCTCTTAACCCGACTACGTCTGGGTGAATTACAAAGAATCATACGAGACCACAACCCAATGTGCATATGTCTACAACATATAGGAAGTAACCCTACAAATATCCAACAACACTATAAAATTGCCTGTCCTGTTACACCAACTGACGGTGGAAAATTAGGCACAGCCATATACGTTCATAATAGCATTATATATGAACCTGTTGACATACCATCTATGCCATATCAAATAACATCAATTAAACTGTATATGCCTGATAAAAGTAAAATTACTATTTGTAATTTATATAACCAACCAAATTTCAATGCAAAATTTCAGTGATTTTTCTGAACTTATTAGCAAAAGTATACAGGAACCACTACTTATAGTAGGAGATTTTAATGCACATAATCCATTATGGGATATTAATAACCCCACTGACACATCCGGAATCAACATAGAGAATACTATAATGAAACACAACCTGTATTGTCTCAATGAAAGTGAAGTTCAAACATATTTTTCAAATACACACCTAACCTTTTCTTCAATTGAACATTTCATTATGTTCAAATGATGTAGCGGAGAAATTTGAATGGAACGTCCTAGACGATTCATACACAAGTGACCATTCCCCATCATTCTGAACTACTTAAGTAATGTCAAAATATTGCCACCTACAAGATATATCCAAAAAGCTAACTGGGATAAATATTTCCTATACACACGAAAACATACCACCATTCCCACATAATGAAGATCACAATACTACATGTGAATCCTTCTCAAACTTCATAATAAATGCTGCAGATAAAAGTATTCCAAAAACCAAAACACATTCCACAAAATCCCCTGTCCCATGGTGGAATCCAACATAACAACATTAAGTAAAATAAAACCATATTATTGAGTCGCATCTAAACAGACTCAAAACTCGCCTTAAATCACTCAACAAAAATGCCCTATAGTATAAACATTATTAAACAAAAATAGTTATAACAAACATAACAATTAACCACATTAAACCACTATATAACAAATATACAGCCAAATTTAGAAAAACTGTAATAGCAGAAAAAATCGCATCATGGAAGGAATATGTCTCAAACATATCTTCCAAACACATCCACAAGGGATGTCTGGCAAAAGATAAGGAAAATCAATGGAAAACATATAAGACCTCCAAGAAGTGCAATACATTTAAATGGAAAAATATACCATGATACTTATGAAATATCAAACATAATTGGGAAACATTTTGAAAACATCAGTGCTTACTCCAGCCTAGATACACATTTTCAAAGTATCAGAAAACAAAAAGGAAAAATATAATACTCAATTTTGAAACTCTTGAAGACCTGGAATATAACTATATTTTTAACATGGCATGAACTAGATAATGCCATCAACTCTTGTCATCCCTCTGCACCAGGATATGATAAAATATCATTTGAAATGATAGAAAAAATTAGCTCCTATAGCTAAATCATATTTATTAAAATTTTACAATAGTATCTGGCTAAAACGTGTCCTTCGATAAATGGAAAAACATGCCATAATTATTCCAATAAACAAACCAGGAAAGGATGCAAGTAATCCATCCAATTATAGACGATATCTCTAACAAGTTGCCTATGCAAAATCTTAGAAAAAATGGTTAATGCACGATTAACGTATGTAATAACCAAAGAATCCATTTTAACACCAACACAATCTGGTTCAATAGCGGCAGATCAACCCTAGATCCCTTAACACATTTAGAAGATCATATCAAAAAAGGCTTTGAACAAAAGAAATTAACAGTAGCTATATTTTTGATATAGAAAAAAGCATACGATACAACATGGAAACATAACATCATGCAAAAAACTCCACTCCAAGGGACTAAGAGGCCACTTACCAATATTATTAAGAACTCTTAACAAACAGAACTTTTCAAGTAAGAGTAGAAAATTCCTACTCAGTAACCTATAAACTGGAAGAAGGAATCCCTCAAGGTAGTGTCTTGAGCTGTACATTGTTTGCTTTAGCAATCAATGACATTACTATAAATTTACTAAGTGGTGTAAAAAACAGTTTATATGTTGATGACTTGTCATTTACTATACGAGTAGTAATCTGAGACACGCTCAGAGTTCTTAGTACTGCCATTTCAAATAATAGTAGTTGGGCAAATTCAGTTGGATTTAAATTTTCAACTGATAAAACAAAAGCAATCGTCTTCTACAAAGACAAAGGTGGATGAAGAACCAAACAATCAAACTGCATCTTTATAGCACTGAAATACAATTTTGTACAAAAATCAAGTATCTAGGAGTAATATTTGATCAACATTTAAATTGGAAAGAGCACATCAAATACATTAAAGCCAAGGGCATCAAAGCCCTTGCCATATTAAAAAAGTTTTATCACACTAATTGGGGAGCAAAGCGAGACATTTTATTAATGATATATAAGGCAACAGTCTTATCCATAATAGATTACTGCTGTCCAATATATTCATCCGCCTCAGAATCTGCATTAAAATCTCTCGATGCAGTGCACCATGAAGGCGTGCGATTGTGCACAGGAGCTTTCCGATCGTCCCCAACAAACTCACTTTTGGTGGAGGCAGGTATTTTGCCCGTTAAAACATCACCGTAATTTAATAACAATACAAAGAGGTCTTTCAATGCAAGTGGGATCGTCTCCTGCAACTTACTGCTTCCAAAACTGTAATCAAGTAACAGCAGTTAATAGTACAAGCTCTTTCCCAAAAAGAGCTAGATACATAATGAACATACATAATATGAATCCAATTTTTCACCCACCAATGGAATTGCCACCACCATGGATTTTAAATAGAGTAAAGATATGTACCTCCCTGTCTTACCTACTCAAAAAAACAAATGACAAGTATGGAAATGTACCGCCAACATGCTTTGGAACACATTAGAAGAAAAGGCGACAAATTATGATATATACAGACGGCTCCAAAAATAATGTTGGAGTAGGAAGCATCTGCATATTCGAAAAATATGTTAAGTAAAAAAAGCCTACCTTCAATATCATCAGTATTTACTGCTGAAGTCACAGCCATACAGATGGCTCTAGATATGATATCTGAGGCAAAAGCAAGTGTCTCTGTAATTTTCAGTGACTCACGTAGCGCTATAGATGCAATAGGACAGTATAAATCAGGAAACCAAATAGTACAGGAAATTCAAATAAAAATTCATCAACTCCTCCAATCAGGAATATCAATGGAATATGTTGGATCCAGCAACACGTGGGAATAAAAGGAAAATGAATAGCAGACTCTGCTGCCAAATTAGCCTGCACTATCCCTCCAACAATTTCATATGCCCCAGTGTCAGACTGGGTAAAATCAGTTAAAACATTAATTTACCAGGATTGGAAAGAAGAATGGGCCTCGGTGCCAACAACAAACAAACTTAAAAATATAAAAACTGAAGTCTATGCATGGAGGGACATCCTCAGGAGGAAGAGCAAAAGAGGTGATCCTAGCAAGGCTACGTATAGGACACACAAGATTCTCACATGGTCACTTGATGTCAACACCACATGCTGACCCAGTGAAATGTAACAGATGTCAAATACCATGACAGTGCAGCATTTGCTTGTTGAGTGCCCAAATTGGACCCAGCAAAGATCTATTTATCGCGGAGTTCAGAAATGAAAAATATTCTTGCGGAAAGCAGGGATTTTTCAATTAATAAAATCATAAATTTTTTAAATAAGACGGGTTTCTCAAATAAAGTCTAAATTTTTTTTTTTTTTTTTTTTTTTTTTTTTTTTCTCTCTCTCTCAGGATTGATCCCTGAGAACCAGCCCGAGAAGAGTCTACTTGAGACTCAGAGGTCTGGAAAAACTAACACCTATTAATAATAATAATAATAATTGCACTTGAGGTTCTTAACAGCATCTCTTCGGTCCCCAGCTGCAATCCCATTCATTCCTTTTACTGTACCTCTGTTTCACAATTTTCATTCATCTTAATTTCCTCCCTCTCCTGACAGTTGGTTCATAGTGAAACTGCGAGATTTTTCTACTGTTACATCTGTCAAACTTTTTAATATCAATTTCCATTTCAGGGCTGAATATCTTGATGGGTCGTTTCGCGTGGCCTTTGGCCTCAGTTCTATATTCTATTTTATTCTATTCTGGGTTTCTTTATGCCTTGTTTTTCCACATTGGTCTGCTCAGGGTCCTTTCACCTGGTTGGCATTGTAGCAGCTCAGAGGTCTTCCACATTAGTGGGGCAGTTAAGCAAAAATCGTGCACTTTGGGTTAAAAGCCTGAAACTTGGCACAGTGGTCCTTTGGACCCTACTGATTAATTCCAGATGTGGACCATTCATTCAGCAACCACCTCTGATGGCTGTTATAGACATTTTCCAAAAAGGCCGCCCACTTTTTTTATAAATGCTCATAACATTGGCATTCTTCATCATAGAATCACAATCTTGGTGTCAAAATGTACAGTTTTGAGGTTGCCAGAAACAGTGGACATGTCACTAGCATCATATGGCACCCATATCAGTTAATTTTCAATATGGCCACCTTTTTTGTCAGATGCTTTGAACTTTAGCATTATTCATCATGGAAGTATAATCTTGGCATCTGAATGAATAGTACTGAGGGTCCCAGAGACACCTCAACATGTCCACAGTTTCATGTGACAACTAATTAGTCCCTTTGATTTTAGATATATGGCCACCATATTTCAATTTATTATGATATCGATATAAATTTTGATCATTTCGATGCTGCTATAACCAATAGAAGTGTCTACCATGGCATCTATTACAATGGTGCATAATGTATGGCTTTGGTTGGAAGATTTTTTTCAAAAATATTCACCACATAAACGTATATAGACTCATTTCTCTTTTTTACAGCTATAACAAAATAACAATGACAGTGGTGCAGTTATGGTGGTGGTTTAGAATAGACAAAAACTAACCATGTCAAAGCAATATAAGCTTGTAGATAATGTAGAAGCAAGTTGCTCCAAGAAAACTAGTAATCCAACAAACTGGAATCTGTGTGTACTATGCCAAAGAGACACATCAGAGCCCTTGCAGTGCCCGGTTAATTCAACCCAAAGTGATGTGGGTGCTGGGTACAAGTATGTTGTTGAAAACCTGCTCAAATTCCAGGAAATTGGTTCCATACCCTCAGGTCTTACTGTACAACACTTATCACTGACTACTAACCTGGAGCAAGCATTACATGGACATGGTGCAGCATGGCACAAGTCCTGTAGAAAACAAATAAGCAATGCCAGGCTTGACAGGGCAAGTAAAAGGAAGAATGATCGAGTCACAGCAGCCTAGCCCAGTTAAAACCAGAAGATCAAGCTCAGAGCATCAACCTAAAAGGCAAACAGAGAATGTGTGCATCTTTTGTGATCAAGAAGCTGGGTCTGCTGGCCTTCACAGGGCTTCCACTTTTGGAATTGATCATAAAGTTAGAAACTGTGCTATTGAACTTTGTGACACTAATCTGTTGGCAAAATTGGCTACTGGGGACATGATTGCTCTTGATGCTCGGTATCATACCAAGTGTTTGGCAGAATTGTATAAACGAGCCGAACTCTCAAGACAGGACTCTGCAGAACGATCGTCAGAAAATATGCCTCATGGTATTGCATTTGCTGAGTTGGTCTCATATATTGAGACATTTCGGGAGTCGATGGAAGCCAAACCAGTCTTAAAAAGGCAGGATCTAAGGACCCTCTACGTATGTAGACAGACTACGTGAACTTGTTTTCAGGCGCCCAGGTTCATACCACAAGGCTCAAGGAAAGAATATTGTCCGCCATTCCAGATCTCAGAGCTCCAATGGATGGCAGGGAGTTTCTACTGCTTATGACCAAGACATTGGGTAGCACTCAAACAAGCATGCCAAGAAGGTTTTTGACGCAGATGCTTTAGTGCTGGCTAATGCATCAAAAATCATCTGATGTGACATCTTCAAACTGCAGCAGACTTTCAATGGAAGAATCCCTGCTGATTGTCAAGAAACGTCTGTCCCATTATCTCTAACTGCACTGGTTAACATGATACTTAATGGGCCAGATATCAAAGAGCAATCTTTTCAAGATAAACCAGTGTCATGTGCCAGCAAAACCATCTACCAGATCATTGCATTTAACAGTGTGAAATCCCAAGGACAGAATTCTACAAGTTCAACTCATCGACACAACAGTGAAAAAGAAACGCCAGTAGCCATCTACCTAGCATTGAAGATTCATGGAGAAACTAGAAAGAGAGGTCTTGTTGATTGTCTGTACAACCTGGTGCTATGTATCTCTTATGACGAGTCCTTGGGATATCCACGGACATAGCGAACAAAAGTTTGTGCTATGTATGATGATGAGGGAGTGGTTTGTCCTCCTAACCTTGCCAGAAATCTCTTCACTGTTGCAGCGGTTGACTATATTGACCACAATCCAAGTTCTACAACATCGAAGGATTCTTTCATGGTACAGGAATATCTCTTATGCAGCAAACATGTTTGTCGCCCTTTCCCAGAAATTGACAATAATTTGCCAAGAAGAATGACTGGTTGCTACATCTGAGTGAACTGATTAAGAAGAATGAGTTTGGCTGCTTACCATGCTTCACTTCAATAGGCTGCAGAAACACCTACTACAAAAGTTGCCCTCATGCCCCTGTTCCTAGAGTGTGCACATTCAGTCACCATGATGAAACACTATGAATGTTGTAAAGTCTGCAACAGAATATCTCAACCCTGGTCAAGTTCCAGTCCTAGTAATGGACTAACCACTCTTTCCCATAGCAATCCTCATATGTTGGGAGGTCTACACATTGAGATTGCTGCCTTCAAGATTCTTGGTGACTGGTTAGATGGCAGCAGTTGGACTACAGCCATCTGCAATGCTGGTGTTGCTACTAGTGGTGTAGCTGATTCTTTGCTAAAGGCCTCTAATGTAACCAGAACAAGACATGCCCATCAAGTGACAGCTGCTGCTCTCTTCCTCCTGAAGCATAATGCTTATGGACAATACACAGAATCTCTTATCGAAGAATAACCCAGAGGTTCACAACTTGGAATGACAAGATGTCAGCAGATCCCCAACCCCAATTTCAATACTGGGAGCTTGTTCTTGAAACTGGAGCTGTGCATCCTTCAGATTATTGCATCCATCAGGAAAGGTCATTTCCAAGGCTACATAGAGCCACTTGCTCAGTTTATTCGTGGGTATCAGTCTTGACCATAGCAAACTATGCAAGGTGGCTATCAGTCCATATAAGGGATATGTGCTCCCTCTCTGCAAAGCATCCTTCCATCTACCAAGAATTCACTGTAGGAGGGTTTGTGGCACGCAAGACTGGACGTCCATTTTCTGCAATGGCACTTGATCAGGCCCATGAGCAAGTCAATGCCTTGGTGAAAGGTGAAGGAGGAGCAGTTGGACTGACTGACAATCCAAATGCCCTACAGCGCTGGATGGTTGCAGGCCCAGAGATATCAAGGATGATCGCAGAGTTCGAAGATGTAAGCATTGATGATTCACTAAAGCACCACGAACAAGCCCGTCTACTCAGATGACCTTTTCCAAAGAAGTGACAGCCCTTGTCGATGTCATAGAAGACATGGGAAACCCATTCAAAAAAGACAGTGGGGATCTCCTAACTTTGGACACAAAGGTCATTATGAACTCTGATGTACAGAAGACTGTGGTATCTGTGTACAAGGTGGGCAAGGAGCAACATGATCTATTTATCAAGGAAAGGTTCCTGGATAGAACCAAGTCAGTCAAGAAACCAATCAAGAAATAGATTCCCTTTGTTCTCAAAGGAGAACTGTCAACCTAAACAAAAGTCACAGATGGCAACAATGAAAGAAGATTGCTCTTTGTTTTCAAGACTGTACATTGCATGTCAGTCCAGAGAAGGCAACCTTGAGGATTTCTTCAAGCATGAAAATCAGCCATGGCCACCACTTTCCAAGGCTGGTGACATGAGGTCAGGGAACAAGGCAGATCTTCTTCATGAGCATGAATCTATGACCCAACCACCTGAAGGAACAAACAAACCTGAAGGAAGCCCAGAAGTTACTGCTTTGATCTTAGATGGAGCCATCATTGTACAAATGCTTTCCCCAGGGACCTCAAAAACTTGGAGACCACACCAATACTGTATTCATGCCATACATTCGACACCAGCTGGAACATGTGAACAGATTGGACATTGTGTGGGATGTGTATGATCCAAACAGCCTCTAAGGAGCCTCCAGAGAGAAGAGAGGGACTGGGATATGAAGAAGGGTTGAAGCTGCCTCAAATGTGCTTAGTAACTGGCAAAGCTTTCTTCATGTCAACGAAAACAAAACTGAGCTGTTTCACATGCTAGCAGAAGAACTTACAAATGTACACTTCCCAGGAAAAGAGATGTATAGCACATATGATAAGCATGTGCTTTCATCACCACTTCGAGAAGACCGAAGTCTCATTGAGCCATGCACACATGAGGAAGCTGATACTCAGATAGTCCTTCATCTCCTGGATGCAGCTAACAAGGGACATAAAGATGTCATGGTACGAACATCAGACACAGACGTTGTGGTGCTCATCCCGTCTAAGCTACACAGCTTACCTATCGGTGAGGTATAGATATCATTTGGAGTAGGAAAGCATCATAGGTATATCCCATCACACAACATAGCAGCTACCCTTGGTCCATCAAAATTATCTGCACTGGCAATGTTTCACTCATTTACAGGCTGTGATACAACCTCCTTCTTTGCAGGAAAGGGAAAGAAGACAGCATGGGATACCTGGTCTGTTTACCCAGAAGTCACTGATGCATTCCTCCTACTCTCAAATGCCCCACCAAGCATTCCTGACAATGCCTTCGACCTTCTGGAGAAATATGTTGTTCTAATGCATGACAAAGCATGTGGCCTGGTAAAGGTCAATGATGCATGACAGCACCTTTTTTCAAAGCAATCAAGAGCTCTGGAAAACATCCCCCCAACTCAGGCTGCCCTCAAGCAGCATGCGTTACGAGCAGTGTATCAAGGTGGGCATGTTTGGGGAAATACATTACAGAAAGAGCCACAGCTTCCAAGCCCTGATGACTGGGGATGGGAAAAGAGGATGGGTCATGGAAGGCAAAATGGACCAGGCTCAAGAGGCATGTTATGAACTGATACACTGCAACTGCAGAAAGGCATGTAGGGGACTCTGTAAATGCTACAAGGCAAGCCTCCGGTGCACAGCTCTATACCGTTGTAAGGGGCAGTGTTACCAGGACTGACTGAATATCTCTGATAGGGTTATCACATTAAATTGATTCTATTTTCATGTACCTAGTCAGTTCAATGTCACACCCCCCTCCATTTTGGGTGACCCCTTGACGTGGTGAGGGGGCTCTCGAACCTCAGGAATCTCTTCCCAGGTTCGAACCCAAGAGTCCCATATGACAATTATATATTTTCGAGTAAACTTATGTGGACTTTTCCATTTTTGCCAAAATTTTTAAAAGCAAATAAATGAGAAAACATATCATGGCTAACGTGGAGTTAAATCCGAAGCTAAATAGTGAGAACTGTGGTAGATCCATCATCTACCCGACAATGTTCGACCTGTTTTTTCAGGCGGAACTATTCTGTGGAGCTGGACCACGGATTAAATTCCAGGGGGGGCCTGGTTCTAGGAATATAAGAACTCTCGGCATTCTATCCAGTTTGCCCATAATGTGATTAGGATGGGGATAATTGTATTAAACATAATACTCTTAGTCCTAGCAAGCGGGTTCTGCTTACACTTGGGCCATACTAATCATGTTATGCCATCCCCTTTTGGGGTAGGGTAGGGATTTGCGGACATTTGGGAGTCCTTCTCACTGTGCCTTTGGCAGAAGATTTAACTTCGCGAAGGGCCAATGATATCTTTTCAAGATTTTTTTTTTTTTTTTTTTTTTTTTTTTTTTTTTTTTTTTGTAAAAACTCAAAATTTATGAACTGTGAAATAAATGATTTGAGTACCCCTGGGCCCCATGATGGAAAAACTACAGGCACAGTTGATGACCATTAGCACGTCACTCCCGAATTTCCTAGGTACTGCCACAAGTAGTGAAAGTACTATAAAAGATACAAAGGAACACCCTGTTCCAAGTAAAACACAGCAGAACCAGAAAAACCAAATAGATGCATAAATAAAAAAGAAACAAACAAACATAAATTGGTAAACTCCAATATCGTAACAATGGAACCATATATGATGAACAATAATTCTGAATTAGAGACAAATAATAATCCTCCCAGCAATACAGAAAATATAAAAATCATAATAGACAAGCAACATACATAAAACAAGGACCAAAAGAAAGAAACAAAAATTACAGACTTAATCCCACATTGGTACATTTTGATGACCTCTTTGGACCAGATAATTGGTCAAGATTTCTAGTCCTCAAAGCTGACAACAAAATCTCAGCAGCGATGCTAGAAAACAAATTACTTAACATATATCCAACACAAGACATGGAATGCAGACATCAGGACAATGATGAATGGCTTATCCAAGTAACCAATAAAAAGCAGTCCACTGCCTTTTTAAGTATAAACAGAAATAAATAATATAAAGGTAATAATTCAGCCAGCCGAAACATTGAATTATGTACAGGGTACAGTCATCCTACCCAATAGCGAGCAGGAGCTTCCTTCAAAACAACTATTGCTAGACTCCCTAAAATTGAGATATAACAATATCCACGATTTAGAAATATACTCTATTTCAAGTAGGAAAGATAAAAGTAAAAAATATCAAACATTGCCAAAATAAAATTTACAGGCCAAGACTTACCATTTAAAATAAAATTCTTGGACAAAATAGAGAAGTTCGTCCTTTTGTTCCTAAACCATTACAATGTACACAGTGCTCAAGGTATGGACCACACATACAAAAGATGCCGTAATAAAGCTATATGTGCAGTCTGTGCATCAGATGACCATACCACTAATTGGAACTGTAAACAATCAAAATGTATTAATTGTGGACTAGCCCATCACGCAAAATCTAAGGAGTGTTCATTTTACCAATATAACACAGAACTTCAGTTGTTAATAAATAGGACAGGAATGTCAGTCATGGAAGCCAGACTGAGCTAAAAGTAAGAGGCGTTAACAATCCATCCAAAACCCCCAACCTTTTCAAATGTGACTAAAAAATCAAGACATCAAACAGCACAATGACAAACAAGATATATAAACATGGAAACTGGATTTCATACCAATAATACTGAAACCCAAAATAAAAGTGATATTACAACAACCAATACCACCACCAATATGATGATTCAGTTATCCATGGAAAAGAACTTCCAATAGAAGAAGAATTAAATAATGATGATAATCGAACTGGCAAAAAGAAAAGAATTCTAGAAAGAACCCCACCTCAAGGGAAAAAAAGTAAATATGAAAATTACAATCAATCCAGAGAGACTCCAACTACACCAGGAGAACATTTTAAAAAAGATATTAAACTAACCTCATCACAAGTGGAAATACACAATTACCCTCAATCTCAATCAAACAGCCAACATCTGGACAGTAAAGATCACTCTTTACAATTTCCATCAAATAATACTAATGAAAATCATACCATTAAACCAAACCAAAAATATAACTATCACCCCCAACCATCCACAAGACCGAAATATCCCATTAACAACAACAAAACAAATAACCCCTCAAACCAACAGTCCTTATCACTACAGAAAAGGAACAATAGAATTACAAAACCAGACATTCTAAAGCTAGACAAAAACTTCTGAACCAATAATTAACATTACCAAAACATGCTTCATCTTGTGGTTGTAATGAATGCTTTGTAAGTACATATAACCAACTAACTACCAAGACAGAGGACACAGTACGAAATTGTATTGACAATTTTACCAAATTAAGGAGGTGCCCTTTAACACACCAACATGAGAACGAATTATGTTCTGAATCCTTAAAATACAAAAAGGAAATTATAAATCAAAAATAGACTTATTAATATTCAACTATGAAAAACAAACAACTGCAGAATCTAATAACCAACATACAAATACAACGATTAAAAAACCACAAATAAATTCAAATGCATATAAAACTACGAGATAAAGTAAAATCAGCAATCAATTTACAGAATTTAACACCAATTCCTCCCAATAATGGAATATAAAATCATTCAATGGAATATAAATGGTCTCTTACCCGACTACGTCTGGGTGAATTACAAAGAATCATACGAGACCACAACCCAATGTGCTATGTCTACGACATTAGGAAGTAACCCTACAAATATCCAACAACTATAAAATTGCCTGTTTATTCACCAAACTGACGGTGGAAAATAGGCACAGCCATATACGTTCATAATAGCATTACATATGAAACCTGTTGACATACCATCTATGCCATATCAAATAACATCAATTAACTGTATATGCCTGATAAGGTAAAATTACTATTTGTAATTTATATAACCCAACCAATTTCAATGCAAATTTCAGTGATTTTTTCTGAACTTATTAGCAAAAGTATACAGGAACCCCACTACTTATAGTAGGAGATTTTAATGCACATAATCCATTTATGGATATTAATAACCCCACTGACACATCCGGAATCAACATAGAGAATACTATAATGAAAAACACAACCTGTATTGTCTCAATGAAAGTGAAGTTCCAAAACATATTTTTCAAATACACACCTAACCTTTTGTTTTTTCTTCAATTGACATTTTCATTATGTTCAAATGTGTAGCGGAGAAATTTGAATGGAACGGTCCTAGAACGATTCATACACAAGTGACCATTCCCAATCATTCTGAACTACTTAAGTAATGTCAAAATATTGCCACCTACAAGATATAATATCCAAAAAGCTAACTGGATAATATTTCCTATACACACGAAACATACCACCATTCCCACATAATGAAGATCACAATACTACATGTGATTCCTTCTCAAACTTCATAATAAATGCTGCAGATAAAAGTATTCCAAAACCAAAACACATTCCACAAAATCCCCTGTCCCATGGTGGAATCCAACATTAACAACATTAAGTAAATAAAACATATATTGATCGCAATCTAAACAGCACTCAAAACTCGCCTTAAATCACTCAACAAAATGCCCTATAGTATAAACATATTAAACAAAATAGTTATACAACATAAACAAACTTAACCACATTAAACCACTATATAACAACAAAATATACAGCCAAATTTAGAAAAAACGGTAAATAGCAGAAAAAATCGCATCATGGAAGGAATATGTCTCAAACATATCTTCAAACACATCCACCAAAGGGATGTCTGGCAAAAGATAAGGAAAAATCAATGGAAAACATATAAGACCTCCAAGAGTGCAATACATTTAAATTGGAAAAATATACCATGATACTTATGAAATATCAAACATAATTGGGAAACATTTTGAAAACATCAGTGCTTACTCCAGCCTAGATACACATTTTCAAAGTATCAAGAAAACAAAAAGAAAATATAATACTCAATTTTTGAAACTCTTGAAGACCTGGAATATAACTAAATTTTTAACATGGAGATGAACTAAGATAATGCCCAATCAACTCTTGTCATCCCTCTGCACCAGGATATGATAAATATCATTTTGAAATGATAGAAAAATTAGCTCCTATAGCTAAATCATATTTATTAAAATTTTACAATAGTATCTGCTAAAAATGTCGTGTCTTTCCTGATAAATGGAAACATGCCATAATTATTTCCAATAAACAAACAGAAAGGATGCAAGTATCCATCCAATTAGACCGATCATCTCTAACAATTTGCCTATGCAAAATCTTAGAAAAAATGGTTTAATGCACGATTAACGTATGTAATAACCAAAGAATCCATTTTAACACCAACACAATCTGGTTCAATAGCTGGCAGATCAACCCTAGATCCTTAACACATTTAGAAGATCATATCAAAAAAGGCTTTGAACAAAAGAAATTAACAGTAGCTATATTTTTTTTGATATAGAAACAAAAAGCATACGATCAACATGGAACATAACATCATGCAAAAACTCCACTCCAAGGGACTTAAGAGGCCACTTACCACCTATTTATTAAGAACTTCTTAACAACAGAACTTTTCAAGTAAGAGTAGAAAAATCCTACTCATAACCTATAAACTGGAGAAGGAATCCCCTCAAGGTAGTGTCCTTGAGCTGTACATTGTTTGCTTTAGCAATCAATGACATTACTATAAATTTTACCAAGTGTGTAAAAAACAGTTTTTATATGTGATGACTTTGTCATTTACTATACGAGTAGTAATCTGAGAACACGCTGAGAGAGTTCTTATACTGCCATTTTCAAATATAATGTAGTTGGGCAAATTCAGTTGATTTAAAATTTTCAACTGATAAAAAAAAACAAAAGCAATCGTCTTCTACAAAGACAAAGGTGGATGAAGAACCAAACAATCAAACTGCATCTTTATAGCACTGAAATACAATTTTGTACAAAAAATCAAGTATCTAGGAGTAATATTTGATCAACATTTAAATTGGGAAAGAGCACATCAATACATTAAAGCCAAGGGCATCAAAGCCCTTGCCATATTAAAAAGTTATCACCCACATAATTGGGGAGCAAGCGAGACATTTTATTAATGCTATATAAGGCAACAGTCTTATCCATAATAGATTACTGCTGTCCAATATATTTCATCCGCCTCAGAATCTGCATTAAAATCTCTCGATGCAGTGCACCATGAAGGCGTGCGATTGTGCACAGGAGCTTTCCGATCGTCCCCCAACAAACTCACTTTTGGTGGAGGCAGGTATTTTGCCCTTAAACATCACCGTAATTTAATAACAATACAAAGAGGGTCTTTCAATGCAAGTGGGATCGTCTCCTGCAACTTACTGCTTCCAAACTGTAATCAAGTAACAGCAGTTAATAGTACAAGCTCTTTCCCCCCCCCAAAAAGAGCTAGATACATAATGAACATACATAATATGATCCAATTTTTTCACCCACCAATGGAATTGCCACCACCATGGATTTTAAATAGAGTAAAGATATGTATCCCTGTCTTACCTACTCAAAAAACAAATGACACGTATGGAAATGTACGCCAAACATGCTTTGTTAACACATTAGAAGAAAAAAGGCGACAAATTTATGATATATTACAGACGGCTCCAAAATATGTTGGAGTAGGAGCATCTGCATATTCGAAAAAATATGTTAAGTAAAAAAAAGCCTACCTTCAATATCATCAGTATTTACTGCTGAAGTCCACAGCCATACAGATGGCTCTAGGATATGTATCTGAGGCAAAAAGCAAGTGTCTCTGTAATTTTCAGTGACTCACGTAGCGCTATAGATGCAAATAGGACAGTATAAATCAGGAAACCAAAAGAGTACAGGAAATTCAAATAAAAAAAATTCATCAACTCCTCCAATCAGGAATATCAATGGAAATATGTTGGATCCCAGCACACGTGGGATAAAAAGGAAATGAATATGCAGACTCTGCTGCCAAATTAGCCTGCACTAATCCCTCCAACAATTTCATATGCCCCCAGTGTCAGACTGGGTAAAAGAAAAATCAGTTAAAACATTAAATTTACCCTTAAGGATGGAAAGAAGAATGGTGGGCCTCGGTGCCAACAACAAACAAACTTAAAAATATAAAAACTGAAGTCTATGCATGAGGACATCCTCACAGGAGGAAAGAGCAAAAGAGGTGATCCTAGCAAGGCTACGTATAGGACACACAAGATTCCACATGGTCACTGATGTCAACACCACATGCTGACCCAGTGAAATGTACAGATGTCAAATACCCATGACAGTGCAGCATTTGCTTGTTGAGTGCCCAAATTGGGACCCAGCAAGATCTATTTTGGATCTCCGGAGTTCAGAAATGAAAAATATTCTTGCAGAAAGCAGGGATTTTTCAATTAATAAAATCAAAATAAATTTTTAAATAAGGACGGGTTTCTTAAATAAAGTAATTTTTTTTTTTTTTTTTTGTTTTTTTTTTTTTTTTTTTTTTTTTTTTTCTCAAGGATTGATCCCTGAGAACCAGCCCGAGAAGAGTCTACTTGAGACTCAGAGGTCTGGGAAAACTAAACACCTATAATAATAATAACCACTAACATAGATGATTCAGTTATCCATGGAAAAGAACTTCCAATAGAAGAAGAATTAAATATGATGATAATTCGAACTGGCAAAAAGAAAAGAATTCTAGAAAGAAAACCCCACTAAGGGAAAAAGGTAAATATTGAAAATTACAATCAATCCCAGAGACTCAACTACACCAGAGAACATTTTAAAAACGGATATTAAAAATAACCTCATCACAAGTGGAAATACACAATTACCCTCAATCTCAATCAAACAGCCACATCTGGACGTAAAGATCACTCTTTACAAGTTCCATCCAAATAATACTAATGAAAAATCATAACCATTATTAAACCAAACCAAAATATAACTATCACCCCCCAACCATCCACAAGACCGAAATATCCATAACAACAACAAAAAAACAAATAACCCCTCAAACCAACAGTCCCTTATCACTACAGAAAAGACATAGAATTACAAACCAGAATTTCTAAAGCTAGACCAAAAACTTCTGAAAAAACCAATAATTAACATTACCAAACATGCTTCATCTTGGTGGTTGTAATGAATGCTTTGTAAGTACATATAACCAACTACTACAAGACAGAGCACAGTACGAAATTGTATTGACAATTTTACCAAATTAAGGAGGTGCCCTTTAACACACCAACATGAGAAACGAATATGTTCCGAATCCTTAAAAATACAAAGGAAATTATAAATTAAATAAAATAAAAAATAGACTTATTAATTATTCAACTATGAAAAACAAACAACTGCAGAATCTAATAACCAACATACAATACAACGATTAAAAAAACCACAAAGTATTCAATGCATATAACTACGAGATAAAGTAAAATCAGCAATCATTTACAGAATTTAACACCAATTCCTCCCAATAATGAATATAAAATCATTCAATGGAATATAAATGGGTCTCTTAACCCGACTACGTCTGGGTGAATTACAAAGAATCATACGAGACCCACAACCCAATGTGCATATGTCTACAACATATTAGGAAGTAACCCTACAAATATCCAACACTATAAAATTGCCTGTTATTCACCAACTGACGGTGGAAAATTAGACACAGCCCATATACGTTCATAATAGCATTACATATGAACTGTTGACATACCATCTATGCCATATCAAATAACATCAAGTAAACTGTATATGCCTGATAAAAGTAAAAATTACTATTTGTAATTTATATAACCAACCAAATTTCAATGCAAATTTCAGTGATTTTTCCTGAAACTTATTAGCAAAAGTATACAGGAACCTACTACTTATAGTAGGAGATTTTAATGCACATAATCCATTATGGGGATATTATACCCCACTGACACATCCGGAATCAACATAGAGAATACTAAATAATGAAAACACAACCTGTATTGTCTCAATGAAAGTGAAGTTCCAACATATTTTTTCAAAAATACACACCTAACTTTTTCTTCATTGGACATTTCATATGTTTCAAATGATGTAGGCGGAGAATTTGAATGGAACGTCCTAGACGATTCATACACAAGTGACCATTTCCCTTATCATTCTGAACTCTTAAGTAATGTTCAAAATATTGCCACCTACAAGATATAATATCCAAAAAGCTAACTGGGATAAATATTCCTATACACACGAAACATACCACCATTCCCACATAATGAAGATCACAATACTACATGTGAATCCTTCTCAAACTCATAATAAATGCTGCAGATAAAAGTTATTCCAAAAACCAAAACACATTTCCACAAAATCCCCTGTCCCATGGTGGAATCCACATTAACAACATTAAGTAAAATACCAAAACATATATTGAGTCGCAATCTAAACAGACTCAAAACTCGCCTTAAAATCACTCACAAAATGCCCTATAGTATAAACATATTAAACAAAATAGTTATAACAAAAACTAACATTAACCACAATTAAACCACTATATAACAAATATACAGCCAAATTTAGAAAAAACGGTAATAGCTGAAAAAATCGCATCATGGAGGCAATATGTCTCAAAACATATCTTCAAACACATCCACAAGGGATGTCTGGCAAAAGATAAGGAAATCAATGGAAAACATATAAGACCTCCAAGAAGTGCAATAAACATTTAAATGGAAAAAACAAATATACCATGATACTTATGAAATATCAAACTAATTGGGAAACATTTGAAAACTCAGTGCTTACTCCAGCCTAGATACACATTTTCAAAGTATCAGAAAACAAAAAAGAAAAATATAATACTAACAATTTTGAAAACTCTTGAAGACCTGGAATATAACTATAATTTTTAAACATGGATGAACTAGATAATGCCATCAACTCTTGTCAATCCCTCTGCACCAGGATATGATAAAATATCATTTGAAATGAGAAAAATAGCTCTTATAGTAACTAAATCATATTTATTAAAATTTTACAATAGTATCTGCTAAAACGTGTCTTTCCTGATAAATGGAACATGCCATAATTATTCCAATAAACAAACCAGGAAAGGATGCAAGTATCCATCCAATTATAGACCGATATCTCTAACAAGTTGCCCTATGCAAAAATCTTAGAAAAAATGGTTAATGCACGATTAACGTATGTAATACCAAAGAATCCATTTTAACACCACACAATCTGTTCAATAGCTGGCAGATCAACCCTAGATACCTTAACACATTTAGAGATCATATAAAAAAAGGCTTTGAACAAAAAAAGAAATTAACAGTAGCTATATTTTTTGATATAGAAAAAGCATACGATAAACATGGAAACATAACATCATGCAAAAAACTCCACTCCAAGGGACTAAGAGGCCACTTACCATATTTATTAAGAACTTCTAACAAACAGAACTTTTTTCAAGTAAGAGTAGAAAATTCCTACTCAGTAAACCTATAAACTGGAACAAGGAATCCCTCAAGGTATGTCCTTGAGCTGTACATTGTTTGCTTTAGCAAACAATGACATTACTATAAATTTACCAAGTGGTGTAAAAAACAGTTTATATGTTGATGACTTTGTCATTTACTATACGAGTAGTAATCTGAGACCGCTCAGAGAGTTCTCAGTACTGCCATTTCAAATATATGTAGTTGGCAAATTCATTGGATTTTGGATTTAAAATTTTCAACTGATAAAACAAAAGCAATCGTCTTCTACAAAGACAAAAGGTGGATGAAGAACCCAACAATCAAACTGCATCTTTATAAGCACTGAAATCATTAATTGTACAAAAATCAAAGTATCTAGGAGTAATATTTGATCAACATTTAAATTGGAAAAGAGCACATCAATACATTAAAGCCAAGGCATCAAAGCCCTTGCCATATTAAAAAAAGGTTTATCACACCTTATTAAGGGGAGCAAAGCGAGACATTTTTTTATTAATGATATATAAGGCAACAGTCTTATCCATAATAGATTACTGCTGGTCCAATATATTCATCCGCCTCAGAATCTGCATTAAAATCTCTCGATGCAGTGCACCATGAAGGCGTGCGATTGTGCACAGGAGCTTTCCGATCGTCCCCACAAACTCACTGTTGGTGGAGGCAGTATTTTGCCTTAAAACATCACCGTAATTTTAATAAACAATACAAAGAGGTCTTTCAATGCAAGCGGGATCGTCTCCTGCAACTTACTGCTTCCAACTGTAATCAAGTAACAGCAGTTAATAGTACAAGCTCTTTCCCAAAAGAGCTAGATACATATGAACATACATAATATGAATTCCAATTTTCAACCCACCAATGGAATTGCCACCACCATTGGATTTTAAATAGAGTAAAGATATGTACCTCCCTCTTACCTACTCAAAAAACCAAAAAATGACAAGTACGGAAATGTACCGCCAACATGCTTTTGGAGCACATTAGAAGAAAAGGCGACAAATTTATGATATAAATACAGACGGCTCCAAAAATAATGTTGGAGTAGGAGCATCTGCATATTCGAAAAATATGTTAAAAAAAGTAAAAAAAGCCTACCTTCAATATCATCAGTATTTACTGCTGAAGTCACAGCCATACAGATGGCTCTAGATTCTGATATCTGAGGCAAAGCAAGTGTGTGGTAATTTTCAGTGACTCACGTAGCGCTATAGAGCAATAGGACAGTATAAATCAGGAAACCAATAGTAAAAAACAGGAAATCAATAAAAATTCATCAACTCCTCCAATCAGAATATCAATGGAAATATGTTGATCCCAGCACACGTGGGAATAAAGGAAATGAATATGCAGACTCTGCTGCCAAATATTAGCCTGCACTATCCCTCCAACAATTTCATATGCCCCAGTGTCAGACTGGGTAAAATCAGTTAAAACATTAATTTACCAGGATTGGAAAGAAGAATGGGCCTCGGTGCCAAACAACAAACAAACTTAAAAATATAAAAAACTGAAGTCTATGCAATGGAGGACATCCTCACAGGAGGAAGAGCAAAAGAGATGATCCTAGCAAGGTCTACGTATGGACACACAAGATTCTCACATGTCACACTGATGTCACACCACATGCTGACCCATGAAATGTAACAGATTTCAAAATACCCCATGACAGTGCAGCATTTGCTTGTTGAGTGCCCAAATTGGACCCAGCAAAGATCTATTTATTCTGCGGAGTTCAGAAATGAAAATATTCTTGCGGAAACGCAGGGATTTTTCAATTAATAAAATCATAAATTTTTAAATAAAGACGGGTTTCTTAAATAAAGTCTAATTTTTTTTTTTTTTTTTTTTTTTTTTTTTTTTTTTTTTTTTTTTTCTCAGGATTGATCCATGAGAACCAGCCCGAGAAGAGTTCTACTTGAGACTCAGAGGTCTGGAAAAACTAACACCTATTAATAATAATAATAATGTCCAATATATTCATCCGCCTCAGAATCTGCATTAAAAATCTCTCGATGCAGTGCACCATGAAGGCGTGCGATTGTGCACAGGGATCTTTCCGATCGTCCCCAACAAACTCACTTTTGGTGGAGCAGGTATTTTGCCCTTTAAAACATCACCGTAATTTAATAACAATACAAAGAGGTCTTTCAATGCAAGCGGGATCGTCCCTCCTGCAACTTACTGCTTCCAAAACTGTAATCAAGTAACAGCAGTTAATAGTTACAAAGCTCTTTCCCAAAAAGAGCTAGGAATACATAAATGAACATACATAATATGAATCCAATTTTTCACCACCAATGAATTGCCACCACCATGATTTTTAATTATAAAGAGTAAAAGTATGTACTCCCTGTCTTACTACTCAAAAAACAAATGACAAGTACGGAAATGTACCGCCAACATGCATTTGGAGCACATTAGAAGAAAAGCGACAAATTTATGATATATTACAGACGGGCTCCAAAAATATGTTGGAGTAGGAGCAATCTGCATATTCGAAAAATATGTTTAAGTAAAAAAAGCCTACCTTCAATATCATCAGTATTTACTGCTGAAAGTCACAGCCATACAGATGGGCTCTAGATATTGATAATAGAGGCAAAAGCAAGTGTGTGTGTAATTTTCAGTGCTCACGTAGCGCTATAGATGCAAT
Organism: Macrobrachium nipponense; assembly: GCF_015104395.2. Taxonomy (NCBI): domain Eukaryota; kingdom Metazoa; phylum Arthropoda; class Malacostraca; order Decapoda; family Palaemonidae; genus Macrobrachium; species Macrobrachium nipponense. Next base: position 30,976,964 of record NC_087214.1, read on the forward strand.
AGGACAGTATAAATCAGAAACCAAATAGTACAGGAATTCAAATAAAAATTCATCAACTCTCCAATCGGATATCAATGGAAATATGTTTGGATCCCAGCACACGTGAATAAAAGGAAATGAATAGCAGGACTCTGCTGCCAAATTAGCCTGCACTATCCTCCAAAACAATTTCATATTTGCCCCAGTGGGTCAGAATGGGTAAAATCAGTTAAAAACATTAATTTACCAGGATTGGAAAGAAGAATGGGCCTCGGTGGCCAACAACAAACAAACTTAAAATATAAAAACTGAAGTTATGCATGGAGGACATCCTCACAGGAGGAAAGACAAAGAGGTGATCCTAGCAAGGCTACGTATAGGACACACAAGATTCTCACATGGTCACTGATGTCAACACACATGCTGACCACAGTGAAAATGTAACAGATGTCAAAATACCCATGACAGTACAGCATTTGCTTGTTTATGCCCAAATTGGACCCAGCAAAGATCTATTATCTGCGGAGTTCAGAAATGAAAATATTCTTGCGGAAAGCAGGGATTTTTTCAATTAATAAAAATCATAAATTTTTTAATAAGGACGGGTTTCTACAAATAAAGTCTAAATTTTTTTTTTTTTTTTTTTTTTTTGTTTTTTCTCTCTCTCTCTCTCTCTCTCTCTCTCTTCCCCCCTCCCCAGGATTGATCCTGAGAACCAGCCCGAGAAGAGTCTACTTGAGCTCAGAGGTCTGGAAAAACTAACACCTATTAATATCAATAATAATAATAAGTTCAATGTCACTATAACATGTATAGATATTTGTCATACTTGGAAT
>NC_087214.1:30978278-30990778 GCF_015104395.2 Macrobrachium nipponense
TCGATATGGTCACTACTATATCCCAAAATAGATGCGACAGTAACCCATTATTGTTATCTCTCTCTCTCTCTCTCTCTCTCTCTCTCTCTCTCTCTCTCTCTCTCCTGTTAGTATTAGTTAGTATTTGTTAAACTAATTTTTATATGTACTCATCCATCTAAAGAGAGACCTATTTAAGTGAATTTGTTTTTACAAAAGTAGAAGACATTACACCATGCGATTTAATGGTCTGATATATTTGCATATTTTGCCTGAAGTCCTCTTCTAGATATGGTGCTGGAAGAAAATGCAAATGCATTAGTACCCTAGTATTATTCTTCTTGCATTTTAATACATTTATCATATATTTATCTGTTTATTAATTTTTTTTCTGTCTGTATTTCACTTTACTTCCTCTTATTTCTTCCTAATGAACGCCATATTCTTTGGAAGCTTGAACTACCAAGTCAGTGGGCCCTTGGGTGGCCTTGTTCCATATGAATAGATTTCATTACTGAATAATAATAATAATATTTTTATTAAAAGTATTGACAGAATTCACAGAACTGTTTTTATACAAAATTCTTTCAATTCTCCTTATGAATTTTGTATAAAATCAATTCTGTGAATTCTGCCATTATTTTTAATAAAACGTGTTTGAAAGAAGGTCTGTTTCCAGCATACACAAATAATAATGATGATAATAATAATAATGATAATAATAATAATAATAATAATAATAATAATAATAATAATAATAATAATAATAATAATAATAGCCATTTCAGTAATTTCCTTTTACAGAAAACTAAAAGACAAATGATATAAAAAACAAATAATCGTCACTAAATTCTTGTGTTTTTTAAGATTACTATTTTGCATATAGTCGTCAGGGTTCCTTTCCCCCACCCCCCAACCCCCCCTCCCCTCCCCATTTCCACCCCATCTGCCCGTCTCCTCCAGCGGCGAAAGAGAGAGGAGCGGGTTGTCAGAAGGATTTTCCTCACTAAGGAAAGTGAGAGAGAGGCTTAGGAGCCGCCGCATAACGAGTCGCTTTGGCTTCGCCCAATGGATGCTTTGCAGCGATTTTCATGCTTGCGGGAGTGAGTGCCGGAGTTGGAGTTAAGGATACTACTTGTATTTTAGGAAGTGGTGGTGGCGTTTGGGACGGGGGCGAGGGCGGGGGAGGGGTGGGATGATCATGGGGGGTAATGCCTGCATGCCTAACCTAGCTTTTATTCGACATGGTTTATCTTTGGTGGCTTTCTTTGAGCATTTATATGCTTGCTTTCTTTATTTGCTTGAACTGATTTGGAGATGTGTATACGTGTGTATATATATAATATATATATATATATATATATATATATATATATATATATATATATATATATATATAGAGAGAGAGAGAGAGAGAGAGAGAGAGAGAGAGAGAGGAGAGAGAGAGAGAAAGTATATATATAATATATATCTAATAAAGGAGCCCATAAAAACACCAAAATGTAGAGAGAAAAGTACTATATTTCAGAGACTGCTGTCTCTCTCTTCAGGTATATGAATGAGAAAAGTTTACAGAAAAGGTGGTATTTATACCAAGAGATTCGTCCACAAGTAAGCCAATTTAGGTCACCCCGCTGATAATCTTCCTTTAATCTTCTTAAGCGTTGGTTGAATGAACACTGCGTCGACGATGTCTGATGTCCAATTCCCTTTTGAGATGTTCATTACCTGCTTCTCTTTTATTAAGGCCGATTCCATCATTTGACTCTTGTACCGCAGTTGCTGCTATAAATTACACGTGACATATTCCAGTTTATTCTATGGTTATGTTCATTTATATGATTGAAAATAGCCGAGTTCTGTTGTCCATACCTAACTGACCGTTTGTGTTGTATTAATCTCTGGGAAGTGATTTACCTGTAAATCGATGTAAGATTGGTCACAGTCCTGGCAGGGATCTATATACCCCCGAGTCTTTGGGCGGGGTATGTCTTTTGTTGGACGTTAATCATGGGATTTGGCTAAGGTATTTGGGTAGGTAAATGCAAAAAGGGTTGGATTTTCCCAAGGGTGTGAGTAACTCTCTTAATCGTCTCCAGGTGGGGAATTTTATTTTATTGTTGGGTGTGTCTCTGGTCTTGTCTTTAGGGGGTCGATAGAAAATTACGTTATTTTGCTTTTTGAATTGCTTTCTTCAATTATATGGTCATGATACTTTAAAGATGAGAGTTGCTTGCGAATTAGTTCAAATTCTTTTTCCAGGAAAATCTGGGGAACAAATTCGTAAGGCTCTTAAGAATAGGTTGCTAGCTAGACTTATCTTGATAGTATTGTCATGATAGCTAAAGTAGTGAATATAGTATGAAAGTGAGAACGTTGGTTTTCTGTATATGGTAAATTTGTATTCTGTCGTGTCTCTGATTATTAAAACATCAAGAAAAGGAATTTTGTTGTCTGTTTCCCATTCAACTTTAAATTTGATGCTGGGCACTAATGCGTGTAATTTTGAGAGGAATTCATTAAAAATTACCCCACTTATTATCCCAAATGTTAGTATGTCATCCACGTATCTCATCCACAGCATGTTTTGGGTTTTATTGCATTTATTACTGTAGTTTCAAAGTATTCATGTACAGATTGGCTAAATAGGACTTAAAGGACTACCCATACTACACCCGAATTTTTGCTTGTAGAATGATTCCCGAATGAAAATACGTTATTAGATGCACATAATTCAACTAACTTTATTATTTTGTCAAGTGCCAAAGGGAAATGATCTGAATAGGGGGATAATTTTTCCCTTAAAAACTGAAGAACGTCCTGTACTGGTACTTTTGTGAATAGGGAGTCTACGTCAAGGCTTAAAAGTTTTATGTTGTGAAGTGGTATATGTGCTTCTCTGAATTTGTGACAAAAGTTTTCCGAATGTTTGATGTGACTGGGAGAAAAAGTGCCTAAAAAGGAGAAAGGAGGCTAGCTAACCATTTAGAAAATTTTGTAATTGAAAGCTCCGGCGCATGAAACGATGGGTCTGAATGGAAGATTGTCTTTGTGAGTTTTGGGAAGACCATAAAAGTAGGGTAATTTAGGATTAATTACTTTAAATTTCTCTAATAGTTCAATACTCTTTTTGTCTTGGCCAATTAATCTTACTTTCCGAAAAATTCTGTGGGAACGTTCTGGAGGGGATTTTTCGTCAGTTTTTCGTAAGTATTTGTGTCGCTAAGGAGCTGGTTGATTTTGTCGAGGTAGAAGTCTTTGTCCATTATTACAATTTTGCCGTCTTTGTCGGATCTACTTATTATAACATCTAACTTTTTTAGCGAGTGGATGGCTATCATGAATCTGCGGGGTAACAGGATATTTCTTATGAAGGTCAGTTAAAGCATTTAGTAACACTCCTTTTAAACATATCTCTTCACGGCTGTAGTTTTTGTCAGATATGAATTTATCAAAAAGCCACTATGAAGTCAGGGTTGTTTTTGCGGTCTGGCATTAGGGCAAAGGATAAGCCTAAATTTAAAACTAAATGTTGATTTACAGTAAGGGGGGTGTTGGATAAGTTTAAAACTTTGTCTTGTTGTTCAAGATTATTCCATGCGCTATTATCTATTAGGTTATTTAACTTGCGTAAAAGTCTGTTGAAATGAGTCACGCTATTATAGGCAGCAATGTCGGAACAGAATGAAATCAGATACCTGTATACGTGGTCCGTAGTGAGGAGGCGAAGATTAGATGAGTTCCATATATCACTCTGCGTAGCACGAAGATGTCGTTTCTCGTATTGGTGATTCTTTCTTCCAGGAAAATCTTGTGTGATAGAGGGAAGTGGGTTTGATTGCAGAGTCCATCTCCCGAATCCGTACATTTTTGGAAGTACTTGTTCTTTGAGGCATTCTTCCAAAAAGTGTTTTTGGTTTTTGTTTTTCAGCCGGTGTAGTCTGTTCAGTTCTTTTTCAAACTTGCGAAAACTGGCTTGACTTCTGGAATTATCCCCCTATTCAGATCATTTCCCTTTGGCACTTGACAAAATAATAAAGCAGTTGAATTATGTGCATCTAATAACGTATTTTCATTCGGGGAATCATTCTACAAGCAAAAATTCGGGTGTAGTATGGGTAGTCCTTTAAGTCCTATTTTAGCCAATCTGTACATGGAATACTTTGAAACTACAATAATAAATGCAATAAAACCCAAAAACATGCTGTGGATGAGATACGTGGATGACATAACTATTTTGGGATAGTAAGTGGGGTAATTTTAATGAATTCCTCTCAAAATTACACGCATTAGTGCCCAGCATCAAATTTAAAGTTGAATGGGAAACAGACAACAAAATTCCTTTTCTTGATGTTTTAATAATCAGAGACACGACAGAATACAAATTTACCATATAGAAAACCAACGTTCTCACTTTCATATATATTCACTACTTTAGCTATCATGACAATACTATCAAGATAAGTCTAGCTAGCAACCTATTCTTAAGAGCCTTACGAATTTGTTCCCCAGATTTCCTGGAAAAGAATTTGAACTAATTCGCAAGCAACTCTCATCTTTAAAGTATCCTGACCATATAATTGAGAAAGCAATTCAAAAAGCAAAACGTTAATTTTCTACCGACCCCCTAAAGACAAGACCAGAGACACACCCAACAATAAAATAAAAAATCCCCACCTGGAGACGATTAAGAGAGTTACTCACACCCTTGGGAAATCCAACCCTTTTGCATTTACCTACCCAAATACCTTAGCCAAATCCTTGATTAACGTCCAACAAAAGACATCGCCCAAAGACTCGGGGGTATATGAGATCCATGCCAGGACTGTGACCAATCTTACATCGGATTTACGATAAATCACGTTATTCATTCCCCAGAGATTTAAATACAACACAAACGGTCAGTTAGGTATGGACAACAGAACTCGGCTATTTTTCAATCATATAAATGAACATAACCATAGAATAAACTGGAATATGTCACGTGTAATTTATAGCAGCAACTGCCGGTACAAGAGTCAAATGATGGAATCGGCCTTAATAAAAAGAGAAGCAGGTAATGAACATCTCAAAAGGGAATTGGACATCAGACATCGTCGACGCAGTGTTTCATTCAACCAACGCTTAAGAAGATTAAAGGAAGATTATCAGCGGGGGTGACCTAAATTGGCTTACTGTGGACGAATCTCTTGGTATAAATACCACCTTTTCTGTAAACTTTTCTCATTCATATACCTGAAGAGAGAGACAGCAGTCTCTGAAATATAGTACTTTTCTCTCTACATTTTGGTGTTTTTTATGGGCTCCTTTTATTAGATGGAATTCTGTTGTTACAAGAACACCTTTACCAGTCATATATATATATATATATATATATATATATATATATATATATATATATATATATATATATATATATATATATATATATATATATATATATATATAGAGAGAGGAGAGAGAGAGAGAGAGAGAGAGAGAGAGAGAGAGAGAGAGAGAGAGAGAGAGAGAGAGGCACAATTATATGGATATTTCAGAATAATAGACGAATTCAAGTAAAAAAAATAAATTAAAATGAAAGGTTACATATATACATTACGCTGTTCGTGCGCACTGAAAGTTGTGGGTTAATATTCTCACTGTGAAATGTATTTTCAACCAGTCACGCGAGGTGTAAAATTACAAAGGAGTCTTAAATGCATCGAAGCACAATAAATAAATAAATAATAGATAAATAACTAAATAAATAAATGGTTAGGGCAAGCTGTGTCGAAGGATCCCACTATTTTGAGTTTTACGATGTCCATTATTGAGTGGATGACGTAAGTGTTCGGAAGACTTCCTTGGACGTGGGGCGAATTCTAGAATGGCAGTAAGGACTCCTTTTCCTCCGGGTTCTCATTCTGAACTGTTTAAATTTAAGTTAAATGATGTTCCCTAGAAGTAAATTTTTTTAAGCTGTACTTGGGATGCGTTTTGGTAGATTTTATTATTATCTCTCTCTCTCTCTCTCTCTCTCTCTCTCTCTCTCTCTCTTCTTATATATATATATATATATATATATATATATATACTATATATATATATATATATTAATGTATATGTGTGTGTGTGTATATATATATATAATATATATATATATATATATATAATATATATATATATAATATATATAATATATAAATATATACTAAATATATATATCTATATATATATATATATATATATATATATGTATATATATTATGTTTTATATATAATATCTTATATATATATATATATATATATATATATATATTACATTTATATATAATACTGGTAATCTTCTTATACACGAAGATATGTTAACTCAATTGTATTCCACATAGGGAAATGAAAATAGATTTTTCGTCCTCCAATACACTTGAATATATATTGTATAAATATATATATATATATATATATATATATATATATATATATATATATATACATATATATATATAAATATATATATATATATATATATATATATATATATATGTATATATATATATATATATATATATATATATATATATATAATATATTAAAATGTGTGTTTGTGTGTGCGTGCGTGCGCGCGTGATTCCAGGAGGAATCGCTATTTAGGGGGGTGATATTATGACATGGATGCGTAATGGGGAACTGGGACGTCAAAATTATTAATAATGAATAAATGAGAATACTATACGTCCGTAAACAAAGTCCTTCCGCTCCGGATCCTCTGTCCACTGATTGTTTAGTTATTCATTTCCTGGATAGATGAAATATTGTGAAATATTGACTCGGGGAAACGCAGTAGGTTGCCACAAACTTTGTTCATTGCGGGTCGTCATTGATCTTGTCATTATTATAATTATTATTATCATTATTATTATTATTAGTTAAGATTAATTGCAAATTAATCCACCCTACAATCATGGGACATACTAAATTGCATCCCTATAGCATCAGAAGTTTTTATCTTATTTAAGATTAAAGTTAGCCATGATCGTGCGTCTTTCATAGGTGAAAAAAAAACCAGGCCGCCACCGGGCAGCGGCTGAGAGTTTCATGGGCCGTGGCTGAGTTTCATACGGCATTATACGCTTTGCAGAAAACTCGATTGCGCCGAAATGTTTTTCTCGAAAGTCCGATCTGCATACGCGTAAAAAAATAACGTACGAGAATATACGCATTTCCAAGTTGCCTTTGCTGCCGGTGCGATTTGAACTTTTCTCTTCATAGTTGCTTGATTTTTTTCTATTGTTGACTTTTGATGTAAATGAACCATTTTGATGTGAAAAATGAAACCTTCTCTGCGGGAGTTTCCATCCCCCTCCCCCCTCCCCCCCCCCAAAAAAAAAAAAAAAAAAAAAAGCTTGGCGTTTGTAGTTGGGTAACGATTTGCTTGCAAGCCCAGGCAAAATGGGCTCCAGGAAGAGGATTACGAAACCTAGGAATTTCCAATTTTTCTGTTATTACGTCGAATTTCCACTCTGCAGTGAAGCTTATGGTGTGATTAAAAACAAAATCCTGCCCACTACCCCCCAAAAAAAGTAGAAAAAACCCGTTATGGCGATTAAAGAGAAAACATTCGCTTGTTTTCAATGACGGGGGGCCCCCGAACATTTATATTCATTCATTTGTTTGACTAACAGATTTGACAGATGGAGGGAAATGATTGATTCAGCGGTTGGAGTGGTGGTCCCCCTTTTTTTATTTATTTATTTATTTATTTTTATAACCATCCGTCGCCATGACTTGATTTATTCATTGACGTTCGTCAGTGGCAAAATTCATTATTTTTAGAAACTTTTATCCCTTCTTTTAGTTGTTTCATCGTCATCATCATCATTCATCATCATCATCGTCATCATGCGTCATCATCATTCATCACCATTATAATCATTTCTCATCATTCATCATCATCGTCATATCTTATCATCAACACCATCATCATCATCGTCCCTTATCTTTTCATCACACCATCATCCATTCATCATCACCAGCTCATTATTATCACCATCACCATCATCAACACCACCATTATCATCATATCATTATTATTATCACTAGCATCATTATTATCACCATCATCACCACCATCATCATCTTCTTTATCATCATCACCATTATCATCATTGTCAGCATCATCATCACCACCATCATCACCATCATTAACACGGGCATCATAATTATCATCATCATCACCACCAACATCGTCATCATCACCATCATTGTCACCTCCAACCCAGTGCGACACAAGGGTTCCTTGTAGATTTTTTCCCTTAAAGTATTCTCAGTGCTTTGTCTTCCACAAATCTCCACTCTCGTCAAACCTCGCGTATCGGCTTTCTTCAAGTAGCTCATGATTCTTCTCGGGTCCGGGGTTTGGTACGAAGGACATCTGACTCCCATTTTCTTATCAAATAATCGTAGTGCCCATCAATGTACCAGGCGGTGCTCTGTAGTAGTCACTGAAAAGATTCTTTGCAGCGTCCCTCATGCCCCTAGCTGTAATCCCTCGCGTTCTTTTTACTGTACATCCTTTCATATTCTCTTTTTTCCATCTTGCTTTCCACTTGCTCTTAACAGTTGTTTCATAGTGCAACTGCGATTTTTCCTCCTGTTACACCTTTAGAACCTCCTTTACTCACAGTTTCCCTTTCAAAGCTGAATGCCCTCGTAGGTCCAAGCGCTTGGCCTTTGGCCTTCAACTTACATTTCAATTCAACTATTCTTATGAAAGTAACAAAATAATTTATCAGGTTAACAAAATATACAGACTAAATATAAGTTACACTGTCATAACATTATTTATATCAGTACAGCAGCGCAAATCTTACTTGACCAATGTATCTCAGTACAGTACTTCTTTCCCAGAAGATTGATAAACATCTTAATATTAATCCAGGCTTCACTGGGCGTTTGCATCTCCTCAGATGTATTTTCTAGTACTGCAAATCTATTTCGACTATGAAGCCCAGATGGCAGGACAGAGTGACAAATTATACTATACAAAATAAAAAAGAGAAAAATACTTTGAGGTTAGAAATGTTTGTCGAGTAGTCCCAGTTGAATGATGTTTGGTTCAGTCATTTATATTTCAATACCAGATATACAGTTGTGGAACTTATTACATCACGAGCTTGTTTTGCGAGCGCTACGCGCGCTGGAACCCAGCGCTGCTGTCTCCCCAACCCTCCTGATACCCTACCTACCCCACCTCCACCCAGGGCTAACAATCAGGTTTGCAGGAGGAGGGTGGATGTCTCCCTTATCCTCCCATTCCCCTACCTACCCCGCCCTCACCTAGGGCGGATAAACCAGTTTGCATAGGATGGGTGGCTGTGTCAGTCTCCTCTACTGTCACCTGGTGGAGGACAAGCAAGCTCCACTTGGATTTTATTGTTATGGATTGAATATTAGATTTCATGTTAACAATGGTTTTATGAAATGGGTATTTTTCGTTCTGAGTTAACACTAACTGCCAAGAAAAACTCATGAATAAGCTGAATAGCGTCAGTGCAGATTTCCTACCGGTTTTCCGTAAAATAGGTTGATGTGACTGTATCAGGCGCCCTTCTCCATCCTCCCTCCTCATCTGTGTTTAGATAAGCAGTCCCAAAATAATTCCCGAAATCATTTTCATTTTCGGTGCTTCGTCTTTCCGCTGTCGCTCTTCACTCGGTCCCAGCGACGTATTGCCGTGATATTTGGGGGAAGTGTAAGTAATGGCCTCTCTTATTTTTCCTGATCTCATCTTCCCTTCCACCCCCCACCCCCTCTCTCTCTCTCTCTCTCTCTCTCTCTCTCTCTCTCTCTCTCTCTCTCTCTCTCTCTCCTTATTCAGGTTCCTGCTACTTGATGTTCAGGGACGTTTGGTGTGCTTTTGAGATGAACGAGGGGGCCGTTGGTATTTTCATTACGTCGGGAAATTCGTATTCCGTTGAGGAATGTTGGAGCCAAGATCTACAGATAAACGTTCATATTTTTGTGATGGAACCGGGAGCATTCTTATTCGCGTAATGAAAGCGAGAGCTTTGATATTTAGATTTTGAGTGTGAGCTCCTAATTTACCTTGGGATGGCAGACGAAACGTAAGTATTTAAGAGGTAGATCAGGAAGCCGTCGTTTTCTTTGGCTGTAGGAGCTTTCCTACTTTAGCACTGAATATGGCAGCTCTCGTCTTGGTGAGGAGTTTAGAGAAAGTTCTTGCTCTGAAGAAGCGTTAATTTTCTAGTGAAGAATGACAGAGCATTTAGCTTCTTGCTGAAAATGGAGGACCGCCGTTGCTTCCAAAGAATTTGTGATCTGTATCTTTGTAATGATTACAGAAACGTTGACCATTGATATCATATATCATCGACGAGAAGGAGAATCATTTCTAATTTTAGCGCTGAGTGAAAAAATGATCGTCAAAATCGTGACGACGAACGAAGTACTTCTCTTAATTCTATGGTGAATATGATACATTGGTATTTGTCCTATCTACGGAAGAGGGAATAAAGTAGTACTAGGTATAGGTTTCCCGAAAATCTCCCTGTATAGATTTATTTTTAGATCTATTTGCACCCATACATAACTGTGGATTTGTTTCTCCATTTCAAGGCTTGTGCTACTGTAAGTATAGTTTCTTCAAGAACTGTATGCTTAAGAATCGGGTATCTGTGATAATTGATAATCGCAAGGGCTATAAATTCAATCTGTGTATATAATATGCAACGCGTATGAAATATGTGTTGTGTATTTCCCCAGGCAGTCCTAAGACCAATGTACTTTAAGTGAAATGCTCTGAAGAGCTGAGTTTATTCAGATATCCTATTTCGCCTGAAAGGTTTTGCTGGATGTACCAAAAGGGAGAATTAATGGTAAAATTGCTCAGGTTGAAAGAAAATGTCTCTGCTTTGATGACACATTTTATCACTGGACGGCAAACAAATAAAATGGGGAGCTTTTTACTGTCCTTTGCAGTGCTGACCAAAAAAGTAAGTGTTTTTTTTTTGAGGGGGGGGAGGGGGGGCGTGGGGGGGTGGGGGCCGGGTGGGGAGCTGACTTTGATGGACTGTTATGTCATTTTATTATCTAAGGTAGCAAAAATGTATTGGCAGACATACATTTTTTGTATATACATACATACATACATACATATTTGCACTATTTGCTTTTACTGTACTTTGTTTTCACAGTTTATGAGTTTTTGAGGAATAAATTGTACGATATATATATATATATATATATATATATATAATATATATATATATATATATATATATATATATATATATATATATATAGATAGATATATATATACATACACACACACAAACACACACACACATATATATGTATATATATATATATATATATATATATATATACTAATATATATATATATGTATATGTATATGTATATATCTATGATATATATATATATATATATATATATATGCATATATATATATATATATATATATGATTATATATATATATATATATATATGTTGTGATATATATATATGATATAATGTGTGTATATATATATATGTGTGTGTGTGTGTGTGTGTGTGTGTGTGTATATATGTGTGTGTATATATGTATGTGTGATGTGTGTGTGTGTGTGTGTGTGTGTGTATGTATGTATGTGATGGGTGTGTGTAGTATATATATATATATATATATATATATATATATATATATGAATGTATTTTATCACATTACCGTGATTCATATACAAGCATTAAGCTACAAATGTCCTTTAATATCTGATTCTCTCTACCTCGGCGGAATTAATATATTTTCATAATGTTAACCGAAGGGGAGCTTTTTAGTTGATAAGAAATTCGTTCGGCTCATGTGCTCGAACCACGGAAACCAAGAATTCAGGACGCATAGTGACGCGCTTAACCCTCAGGACTATCAAATCTTGTCCGTGGTTCGAGTCCATGAGCCGACGTATTTCTTATGTACTTAAAAAAAACTCCCCACTTCGGTTAACATATATGATAATATATAAATTCCGAGGTAGAGCAAATTGGATATTAAAGGACATTTGTAGCTTAATGGTTATATATGATTCACGGTGATGTATTGATGAAAAAAATTCATATATATATATTATATATATATATCTATATATATAATATCTATATATATATCTAATAAAAGGAGCCCATAAAAACACCAAAATGTAGAGAGAAAAAGTACTATATTTCCGAGACTGAAATCCCTGATTACGTCCAACAAAGGACATCTCCCAAGGACTCTGGGGTCTATGAGATCCCATGCCAGGACTGTGACCAATCTTACATCGGATTTACAGGTAAATCACTTCCCCAGAGATTAATACAAACACAAAGGGTCAGTTAGGTATGGACACAGAACTCGGCTATTTTCAACCATATAAATGAACATAACCATAGAATAAACTGGAATTTGTCACGTGTAATTATAGCAGCAACTGCCGGTACAAGAGTCAAATGATGGAATCGGCCTTAATAAAAGAGAAGCAGGTAATG
>NC_087214.1:30995778-31035666 GCF_015104395.2 Macrobrachium nipponense
CCTCATAGGGCGCCTTATCATACAAGGCACAAGCCCTAATATTGGTGGCCAGCGTACCAGAAGAACTCTACAACGTCCTACGAAGAAAAAACCAGAATAATAAATCATGTATCATAAGAAGTCAACGACGACGGAAGCAGCAGATTCTTCAAGCAACCTAGTATCATCGTTAGTGAGCGACTTCAGAAAACAACAAGATTCGTCAAGCAACTTAGTATCATCGTTTAGTGAATAACTTCAAGAAACAAAAACCGACGTGTCCTTTTCCTACGGCAACGGAAGCTTCGTCTCTCATTAGAATCATTCAAGAAAACATCGTTAGTGAGCGTTTCCGGCACTGCAAGAAACAAAACCGAATGCGTCTGCAGCATCGGATTTTCAAGGGCTCGAATCATCGAAACAACGCGCACGGGGAAAACTCAAGCCAAACCAGGTCATCCGCTAAATAGAGAAGGAGGACCAAGGCCGTGTGTCGTTATCGGAACACCGTGACTTCCCACAAAAGCAAGCTAAGTACAATTTTTTATTCATTTTGGAGTAACTTTGAGTGTTCCTTTGCAGGTCGAATTTCGTTATTCCTGTGGCTGAAGTTACGAGACATTCTTAATCTTACTTTTTTACAGAAATTATCTACATCATTGAGATTTCGCTACTGCGAGTTTTTATCTTTGAGTGTCTGTTTCCAGAAGTTCTACTGAAATATCATAATCATATCTTCTTCTTCTTCCTAGCTTAAACCCATTTTTATATGGGGTCGCCATTACGAATGAGTCGTCTCCATCGATTTCTGTCTTGTGCCTCGTTCTCATTTATACCTTTCAATTCCATATCTTCCCTTACACAATCACGCCATCTCTTTCTTGGTCTTCCCTTCTTCCTTCTACCCTGCACTTCCATTTCCATCGTATGTCTTCCAACATGCCGTTCCTCCCTTCGTAACAGGTGTCCATACCATCGAAGCCTTCCTTCCTGTATTTTCTTCGATATTTCAGCTACCTTTGTTGATCCTCTTATATACTCATTTCTAATCCTATCTTCCCTTGTTACTCCCGACATCCATCTCAACATTCTCATTTCTGCTACATCCATCTTCTTCTCCTCTGTTTTTCCTCATACTTGCCGTTTCTGTTCCATATAACATTGCTGGTCTGACCACCGTCCTATGGAACTTTCCTTTCAATTTCAGAGGGACCTTCTTGTCACAGAGGGCCCCTGATGCAGACCTCCAGTTATTCCATCCTGCCTGAATTCGGTGCTCACCTCTTGGTCCATGCTTCCACTATCCTCCAATACGGACCCTAAGTACTTGAACTTCTGTACTTTCTTTATTTCTTCCCCACCCAATCTTATGCTACTTCCACCGTCCTCAGTAATACTAGAACACATATATTCGGTTTTTGATCTGCTTATTCTCATTCCTCTCTCCTCAAGTGGCTGCTTCTCCACCTCTCCAACCTCCCCTCCAACTTCCTCCTTCCCCTCTGAACACAACACAATGTCATCCGCGTATAATATGCACCATGGCACTGCTTCTCTAACATCCCTGGTCATTACATCCATCACGATGTTGAAGATGAATGGGCTAAGTGCTGACCCCTGGTGTAATCCAACTCCTATCTCAAATCCATCCGTCTCACCAACACTACTCCTCACTCTAGTATACACATTCCTGTACATCTCTGAATAGTTCTGACATACTTTTCCGGCACATCTTCTCCCTCACATCTCCATATTTCTTGCCTTGGCACTCTGTCATAGGCCTTTTCAAGGTCTATGAATACCAGATGCAGGTCTCGTTGTTTTCTCCTGAATTTCTCCATTAGCTGCCTTATGCAAAATATTCCATCCGTTGTGCCGCTTCCCTTCATAAATCCTAACTGTTCCTTCCCTATTCTAACTTCCTCTCTCAGCCTGCTATCTATGATTCTTTCCAAAATCTTCAACGTGTGAGACATTAGTTTTATAATTACTGCATTCCTGGACATCACCTTTACCTTTAAATATAGGTATCAATATGCTTTCCCGCCATTCTTCTGGTATCTTTTCCTGTTCGAATATTTTTACCATCAGATCATACAAGATGTCTACCCCTTCCTCTCCTAAGGCTTTCCAAACTTCGACTGGGATTAAGTCAGGTCCTGTTGCCTTCCCATTTCTCATTCTTTTTAAGGCTCGTATCACTTCATCCCTAGATATCCCCATTACCATTCCCATGTTTACTTGTCCATCCTCTCTTTACAAGTCTTTCATTTTCATTTAGCAGTTGTTCGAAATACTCTTTTCCATCTTTTTTCAGGATGTCTTCTTCCTTTTTTACGACCGTACCATTCCTATCTTTCATTTGCTTAATATGGGTGATGCCCTTGTTCTTTTATTTCTTGCTTTTGACAGTTTGAGCATCTTACTCAACCCTTCCTTGGTTTCCAGTTCATTATAAACCTCTTCATATGCCCTTGCCTTAGCTTGAGCTACCCACCCTTTTTACTTCTTTGTTTCTTTCTCTTAATCTTTCTCTGTCCTCCTGCAGCTGTGACTCTTCAATCTCTTCTTTGCCTCCCTTTTACCTTTCACCACTTCCCCCACCTCTTCTTCCCACCACCAGCTCTCCTTTTCCTCCCATACTATTCCAGATGTTTCCCCTAGTATCTCCTTTCCATGTCTTCTAATCACTGATGCATTATGCCTCCACCATTCTCCCACATCTTCAATTCCCAGATCAACCTCTCCCAGCACTCTTCTCCTGAACTCTCTCTTCTTATCATTATCCCTCCCTAACAATTTATACCACTTGATTTTCTTTACCCCATTCGTTTTCGTTTTCTTTCTCTTTTCATCTTTAAATCCATACAAAGGAGCCTATGTTGGGGGGCCACGTGGTCACCTGGGATAACTTTACAATTCCTAACTTCCACCAGCCTTGATCTATTGTAAAGGAGGTAATCTATTTGTGTGCATCTACCGCCACTCCTGTATGTTATCAAGTGCTCCCTCTTCTTTTTGAAGAATGTGTTCACTATTGCCATATCAAAGGACACGGGCAAAGTCTACTATACTCTCTCCTTCTGGGTTCTCTCCCAATCCCATGTCCCTCCATGCACACGTTCAATTACATCCTTTTCATTTCCGACATGTCCATTAAAGTCTGCCCCCACTACAGGCTCCCCTCCTGCTCTTCCAGTTCTTGGCGTTACCCCCTTTCCACTCCATTTCGTTCCAAAAAACGGCTCTTTTCTTCCTTCCCTCTGTGCAGCCCACCACTTGTGGAAGCATAAGCGCTAATGATGTTCATTGTTTCCCCTCCATAACATATCTTCACTCTCATAATGCGGTCATTCTTTCTACTCACTTCCGTCACTGCATTCTTCATTTCCCCCGACAACACTACTCCAACGCCATTCCTACCCTGCTCATTTGCTCCACTTTATAAGATTAACTTGTAGCCATCCCCCAGTTCTTTAGCTTTAATTACCCTTCCATCGGAGTTTGTTCCTGCACACACAAAATATCCACTCTCTTTATCCTCATTACTCTGCCAACTCTCTTCCTCTTCCTGTCATAGACCCAATATTGAGCTGGCCTATTCTGAATCACATTTAGAGCTCGCTTCTTTAGCTGCACCCGCTCATGATGCAGTAGCCCTCGCCTTGTCACAGAGTTAGGGCAATGTGTCTGTGCGTCGTTTACGGAGTACGCCCTAGCCCTATTCTCATCAATATCACGACTCATTCCATTGGTTTTGGCGTGGGTTTTTTACAGTCGGATGCCCTTCCTGACACCAACCCTCCCTATTTATCCGGGCTTGGGACCGGCACCCATTGAGGCTGGCTTGCCCCCACAGGAGGCTAGATTAAATATCATAATCATATACTATGTTAATTTTATCATTTTGGGTGATTATTAATCCCTTACGTAACAAATCATATTAAACAGTGAATATGCGTTTCCAGCATGGGAAACGTTCTGTATTTATCGCAGATGCATGGATAGGGTTCGTTAAGCAACCGTAGTGATTAGAAAACACACAAAAAACAAGTGGAACACCCGTACAAATCTATATAAATTAGAGGTAACACTATTTCGGGTCATGACAATAAATGCTCCTTTGCAAGTCCCGATCGCAGTTTTAGCCTTGAGTTTTTTGTTATATAAAATATCGAACCTCAATGACTCAACTTAACTTTTAAAATATGGCTGGATTGCAAGGAATAACATGTCTGTAAAAAACTTTCATCAGGCTAAATGCGCTGACCAGGATCCCTCACTATTTGCAAATTTTTAGCAAAGAATGAAGTACAAACAGTTAATATTGAATGCAGTAGTGATAACTTGTCTTATTAGTAATCACTCAGTTCCTAATAGTTCGTCATTCATTGCTTTATACGTAACCAGCAACATAATGCTAAAAACACACAATACGTTGCGATGGTAATAAAGAGAAGGATCCTAATTATTACAAAAAGAAATAAAAGAAACAGTAGCCCATTCAGAATCAAACAAGCAAACTCGGTGACTGTGTCACCTAGTCAAGCGGTCAAGGTTAGTTAAATCTGCCGAGTTTTCAAAGCAAAGCAAATTCCACACAATATTCTTTCCCTTGAGCCTTGTGGTATGAACCTGGGCGGCCTGAAAACCAAGCTCACGTAGTCTGTCTACATACATAGAGGGTCCTTAGATCCTGCCTTTTTAAGACTGGTTTGGCTTCCATCGACTCCCGAAATGTCTCAATATATGAGACCAACTCAGCAAATGCAATACCATGAGGCATATTTTCTGACGATCGTTCTGCAGAGTCCTGTCTTGAGAGTTCGGCTCGTTTATACAATTCTGCCAAACACTTGGTATGATACCGAGCATCAAGAGCAATCATGTCCCCAGTAGCCAATTTTGCCAACAGATTAGTGTCACAAAGTTCAATAGCACAGTTTCTAACTTTATGATAAATTCCAAAAGTGGAAGACCTGTGAAGGCCAGCAGACCCAGCTTCTTGATCACAAAAGATGCACACATTCTCTGTTTGCCTTTTAGGTTGATGCTCTGAGCTTGATCTTCTAGTTTTAACTGGGCTAGGCTGCTGTGACTCATCATTCTTCCTTTTACTTGCCCTGTCAAGCCTGGCATTGCTTATTTGTTTTCTACAGGACTTGTGCCATGCTGCAGCATGTCCATGTAATGCTTGCTCCAGGTTAGTAGTCAGTGATAAGTGTTGTACAGTAAGACCTGAGGGTATGGAACCAATTTCCTGGAATTTGAGCAGGTTTCAACAACATACTTGTACCACAGCACCCACATCACTTGGGTTGAATTAACCGGGCACTGCAAGGGCGCTCTGATGTCTCTCTTTGGCATAGTACACCACAGATTCCAGTTTGCTGGATTACTAGTTTTCTTGGAGCAACTTGCTTCTACATTATCTACAAGCTTATATTGCTTTGACATGGTTAGTTTTTGTCTATTCTAAACCACCACCATAACTGCACCACTGTCATTGTTATTTTGTTACTGTCTTGTTATAGCTGTAAAAAAGAGAAATGAGTCTGTATACGTTTATGTGGCGAATATTTTTGAAAAAAATCTTCCAACAGAAGCCATACATTATGCACCATTGTAATAGATGCCATGGTACACACTTCTATTGGTTATAGCAGCATCGAAATGATCAAAATTTATAGAGATATCATAATAAATTGAAATATGGTGGCCATATATCTAAAATCAAAGGGACTAATTAGTTGTCACATGAAACTGTGGACATGTTGAGGTGTCTCTGGGACCCTCAGTACTATTCATTCAGATGCCAAGATTATACTTCATGATGAATAATGCTAAAGTTCAAAGCATCTGACAAAAAAGGCGGCCATATTGAAAATTGACTGATATGGGTGCCATATGATGCTAGTGACATGTCCACTGTTTCTGGCAACCTCAATACTGTACATCTTGACACCAAGATTGTGATTCTATACTCGCTAACATCTATATGGAATATTTCGAAACTAATCTAGTCCCTAATGTGAATGTCCCTAACTTAAAACTGCAAGGATGGTGGAGATACATGGATGATATTTTTGCTATTCTGCAAGGGGATGGAAATAAAATAGAAACTTTTCTAGATGAGCTCAATAAGTTTGATAACAATATCCAGTTCACTTTAGAGAAAAGTAACAATAATAAACTGCCCTTTTTAGACATACTCATAGAAGAAAAGAAACAGGATATGAATTCAGCACATATAGAAAGCCCACACATACAAACTCATATATTCATTTCTTCTCTTTTCATAGTCATGATATAAAAACAAATAGGGGTTCTAACAGGTTTATTTCTTAGGGCAATGAGAACGTGTGACCCTTGCAAGATAGAGCAAGAAAATAAATTACATCGATAAAAGCTTCGATGCATTAGCATACCCGGAATGGTTCAGAAAAAGGGCACTCAACAAAGCTAGAAAAATTTTTTACAGAGCGAATGTAGAGAGTACATGGAATAAAGAAAACAAGAAAATAGTTGCCCTCCCTTTTATGCCTAAAATGAAACAAATTACTTCAAAAATGAAAGAAAGTCAATATAAATTTGTATATACCTTTGATAATACCTTAAAAAACAAAGTATGTAAAAATAAATTGGAAGGAGAAGACAGTAATACAGATGATGTAGCGGGGGTATACATAATCAATTGCAATAATTGTGGAGACAGATATGTGGGGGAATCAGGTAGGGGAATAAGGACTAGAGTTCAAGAACATAGAAGGGCAGTACAGCTTAACTCTCAGGGGAGTGCTATAGCTAGACATTGTTGGGAAAATGACCATAGGATGGATTTAAAAAACAGTAGGCTTATATACAAAAGCAACAAAATTAGTCACAGGAGGGTAGTAGAAGGTGCACTTATCAGAGAGATTAAAGTAATTGAAGGAAACAAAGGTTTTACCTCAGAAGATCCCATAAGCCGAGCTTTGATATTAAAGAAGCTAAGATTGACCCTGCTGACCTGGAGATTAGGTTTCCTGCCCAACAGACTTTTGGTGACCACACCCTTACCACAAGGGTGAATCCCATTGACCATCAGCTCAGGATATCAGAGCGACAAGAGGGGATTGGCAACTCTCAAGAAAACCAGAACAGCCATTGCATAAATGACAGCACAACGAGAAGAAGTTCCAGAAGACTGCTGGGCCTTGACCCAGGCTAACATCCCAAACATCTCTTGAAAATGGGCCACAGAAGGGCCTGAAAGTACTCGAGTGTGGAGTAAAACTAAAGGTGTAAATACTTAGAAGTAAACAAGTTACAAAGTGAATTTGTGGGTTTCTTTTTCAATCACGAAGAAAACTGAAAGAAGTTTTTGTTTGGTTCAAGAATGCCAATGTTATGAGCATTTATAAAAAAGTGGCGGCCTTTTTGGAAAAATGTCTATAACAGCCATCAGAGGTGGTTGCTGAAGTGGATCCAATCCAGAATTAATCAGTAGGGTCCAAAGGACCAGTGTGCCAAGTTTCAGGCTTTTAACCCAAAGTGCACGATTTTTTGCTTAACTGCCTCACTAATGTGGAAGACCTCTGAGCTGCTGCAATGCCAACCAGGTAAAAGGACCCTGAGCAGACCAATGTGGAAAAACAAGGCATAAAGAAACCCAGAATAGAATAAAATAGAATATAGAACTGAGGCCAAAGGCCACGCGAAACGACCCATCAGGATATTCAGCCCTGAAATGGAAATAGATATTAAAAAGTTTGACAGATGTAACAGTAGAAAAATCTCGCAGTTTCACTATGAACCAACTGTCAGGAGAGGGAGGAAATTAAGATGAATGAAAACTGTGAAACAGAGGTACAGTAAAAGGAATGAATGGGATTGCAGCTGGGGACCGAAGAGACGCTGTTAAGAACCTCAAGTGCAATGACAGCACTAACCCCATACAGGGCCAAGAAACCCACGACTCAAAGGGCAAATGGGTTAAAAGCTGGACTGCTTCAGAGTTGATCTCTTTCTATATTTCCTATTGCCATCTGTTACTTCCTTGAAATGTAAGCCACATTCTTCAGAAGCTTGAATTTCAAATAAGTAGCCCATAATAGCCCCTGTGGTTGGCTTGTTCTACAGAATAGGTTTCATCTTCTGAATAAAAATTACAATAAACTTCTGGAAAGTTGTCCTTCAACAAAACCCTCAGAAATATCTTGGAGATGGGCACTGAAACTTTCCCCGTTGTAGCTAGAGGGTTTAAGTAACTGAAGTCAAATGAAGCATCTTCACAGGTAATATAACTCAGAGCAGAAAATGAAAAAACAGGGATCCTAAGTCAAAAACTGAACCAAATAAGAAGGGGACTCTCTTAGCACCCAGGAGCAGCAGCAATAAGAGATGTAACTGCTTGAAATGCAAAACTTTTAACCAACGTCAAGAAAAGGAGGCCAAATCTGGAAGTGGAATTGAATATAGAATTTAGGCAAAGGCCAAGCACAAGGACCTATGAGACCATTAAGCACTGAAAAGGAAATTGAGAGTAGAAAAGTTTCAAAGCTATAACTGGGAGGAAGCTTGCAGTTGCACTATGAAATATTCTTAGGAGAGGATTAAGGATAGCATGATGGAAGAAAGAGTATATCAGTGGAGGAGGTACACAAAAAGGAATGTAAATACTGATGTAAAAATGTTAACCCTGCACAACCTTCCCTACAAAAGCCACCTATTAGGGCCTGGTTTTCTCCTTTTCCTTTCTACAACGGTGTCAAAGTTTTTTTTTTCCCACAGTGGATTATGGTGTCCAAAAAGTCACACAAATAATGCTAATTAATAAACTGCGCTAATCATAGACAAAAGCAAGTACTACAACACAAAGAAACACATTTTAACATGTTACATTTTTTTGCCGATTAAAGAAATAATCTTAAAACCTCACAAAAAATGACCCATTCTTGACAGTCAATGAGTTCCAAAAGCCAAATTGTGCTTATCGCTTTGAAAAAACCAACGGTGATATAAAACTGCCGAAAAGCAATGAAACATTACTACATGTAAAGAACACTACAATCAGAAATACTTCTAAACTAACATTAAAAATATATAAAAATAAAATTATGCTATAAAAACCTACAGGGAATATAAAAATTTCATTATAAAAATATAATATATAAGGCACTTTACATTATACTGTGCACTCATTTATCAAGACACAAAGTTACATTGTTGGACCCCACCAAGGATAAGTTCTTGAATTACTACGACATTAAAGCAGATAAAGCACTTAAAGTCTTATTAGGCTGACTCGAATGGTTAGTTTTTAACAGCAAAATTTTTGTTCTATCTAATAAATTGCAGTTCTTTAAAAATGTGCAAGTTGTTCATTCACACATACTGCTGACAATTCTGAAAAAATTTCATAATAGAAGGGAATAAGTCTTTTGCATTTTCAACTCAACATTAACATGGTCCCATTGAACATTCTTCAAAGAACTACATGGAATTAGTTTAATCGGTGGGGAATTGAATTACAACACAGAGACCCATTTATCTTACTTACAAATGACAAGACTTAACAATCTTTGTGTAAAGAAGGACCGAGTGATGTACAATACATGTAAAAAAATTATACTGAAAATTGGACAATCACATGCTGAAAGTAAAGGGCACAAAGTGATATATTCTAAGTTCTAACATATGCCAAAGAGAATGTTTTGTACCATCTACACTAAGCCCACACGAGTTGCAACTTAATTGGAGCGCCATACAAGACTGTCTTGGATAAAATAAAAAATAGTTACTGCTGTCAGTCAGCTAAGAACCAGAAAAATACCACAGGAACTATGAATAGCCTGAGCAACCTCACACAGTCTTTCATAAAGATGCGGAAATAACACGAGACTCCAAATTCTGGCAAAGACTAAGCTGAAGAGGAAAGCAAGGCCTATGAGAAGAAGAGGAAGGAGGTAAATTGGCAAGTGGCTCAGTAAGGATGTGCTGTGGCATATAAGAAACCAGAAAAAGAATGCGTCTTGGATAACGTAACGGTATGCATATAAATGAACAGGAAAAAAAATAGAAGAAAAAAAAACAATATGGAACAGTAAAGCAATGCTTCCAGTTTCTTCTGGATGAAAAGAAAGAACTGGAACTTGGAGGATCTTGATTTGACAGAGGGATCACTACAGATATCAAAACAGGATGCAACTCTTGAAGAGGTCAGGAGAAATCCTTCAGGACATAAACAAAGCACCCAAAACAACCAGAATAAACGCCTACTCAAAATGAGCAAATAAACGCCTACTCAAAATGAGCAAACATTTCTTGCATTTATGGGTAGTTTGAAATTACTATCATGTTACTCGGAAAATGAACCCTATCCCATACCAAACAGGTCACTGAAGCCAACGATTTGAAATTCAAGCTTCCAGAGGATATGGTATATTTTAAAAAGAAGCATCAGAAGAAAATGGGAAACAGAAAGAAGAGATCACTTATTATGAAAGGAAAAAATAATGAATAATCGAATAGATAACAATACATGTACCTTATTTAAATACAAGGAGAATTGTTGAAACACCATAACTATCAGGACATAATGTCGTACGTGGAATAGACGTAATGAAAATTAATAAATGCCTACAAATATACACCAAGAAATACATATACAGTATACAAATGCCATGAAATTTTTTTTTATATATTTCATGATCAAGTTATTCATACAGTATACAAATGTGAACAAGTCAGACACAAGGAGGAACATTGTAAGGTACCTTAAGACAGTATTATCCAAGTGGCACTAAAAGGAGTGAGAGAATCACAAGACTTACAGGTAAAGGTTAAAGAACATCACTACACTGATCAAAATAGAAAGGAAGAGGAAGACTGCTGAAGTTGAGTATATCTTAGTTTTACCAGACCACTGAGCTGATTAACAGCTCTCCTAGGGCTCGCCCGAAGGATTAGATAGTTTTACGTGGCTAGGAACCAAATGGTCACCTAGCAACGGGACCTACAGCTCATTGTGGGATCCGAACCCCATTATGTCGAGAAATGAATTTCTATCACCAGAAATAAATTCCTCTGCTTCTGCCTTGGCTGAGCCGAGAATCGAACTTCGCGCCACCGGGATGGTAGCCGAGCGCGAAAACCACTCGTCCGAGGAACTAAGACTGCTGAAACACAGTGTGATAAGTATGGGTGATGGAAAAAATGTTTAATAAATATCTTTTAAAATCAATGACTACATAAGAAGATACATGTTAGAAAAGGAAGTGATACGGTGGTATGTCTTGAGAAAGCATTCAACCAAGTACCCGGACAAGCAATTAGATGGGACCTTACAACAGCAAAGGGCACAAGAAGGTCTTACTTAACAAGTGCTGGAACTTTATCATGATGTTACAACTTCCGGGAATATAGTGGTAGAAACAGCCACAGAATTTGAAATCACGTGTGCCCATCCAGATCAGTCACAGAGAAAATTACAGGGAGGCCCCTAGGAGTTTGTGTATGCATATGTCCAGTTGTTATTTCTATTATTATCATTATTATTATTATTAATATTCAGAAGATGAACCCTATTCGTAAAAAAGAAGCCCACAAGGTCCCCTAACCTGAAATTCAAGCTTCCAAAGAATATGGTGGTCATTCGACAGAAGTAACAGAAGGTAATGGGAAATACAGAAAGGGATCAATGTAAGTGAGAGCAGAGTCAGAGAAAGAAGTCTTACAATAATGTTTGTATACTGGAAGATGGCAATGGAGAGCTGAAGACTGAAAATCAGAGCAAGTAGTAGTAACACTACGTCTACAAGGATGAGAAAGGAAGCTGAGGCAAGACGGTTTGAAACCACATCAGTCTTGACTAAAAAAGCACAAAGTATAAAACTATATGGAGAAAACTCTTCAAACATTGAACCTCATGTAAGGAAAACCAGACTTAAGAATACGAATGCAGATACATCACGCGTAAAATACACACAAGCCAGTTATTCTTATGTGACAACTTATGGATACACAGACCAATGACCTTAGAATTGGCGTTGCGTAAATCGAAGCTGGAAGCAAAAGTACTTCTGGTGAACAGTAAACAGGTTTTGGTCCTATACACTAAACTCATAACTTGGATGTGGGTGACGACTTGGATGGACAGTATATTTTCAATTATTCTGTAAAGAAAAAACAAGATTAAATTCAAGGTTGTAAGTTGGACATTTATTTACAACAAAATAATGCTGTTACTTAAAATACTGTTTTGCCTTAATAACTCGTATTGTTTCTGAACGAAAACCTTTAATTTTATGTTAATTTTTATTTGAATACAAGAAAAACAGCCAGTATTATTCAAGTATAAATAAAATAGTATAAAGACATCTCTAACAGCAAAGAACAGGTTTCAAACATCTTTATTCACAGAATACATAAACCTTGTTATTTGTGCTCAAAACCCAAAAATGGGGTTTTAGTTGAGCTCTTTGCTTCGATGGAGGAGGGAATTGCACACAGTTTTTATTGTTTTTTTTGTTTTCATGTGAGTGAGTCTACTGTTCCCACTGAGAGGGGGAGCCCAGATCAGTATGCTCCTTTTCCCTTTGGTTAGAATATAGAATAGAAAGATAGGATTTAGGTTCGGCAAGTGCCAAGTGCTGGGACTTACGAGGTCATTCAGCATTGCAACGGAAATTAAAGGTATAGAGGTTTGAAGAGTGTAACAGAGGAAAACCTTGCAGTTGCACTGTCAGGAGAGGGTGGAAAGAAAGATGGAAGAAAGAGAACATGTCAGTATGATGTGTAGAGGCCCAGCATTTGATGGTACTATTCTGCTTCACTTTCCTCCTAAAAGGCAAAAAACCATGAATGACATCACTTTCTATACAGCTACAAGAATATATTCTGACATTTAACCAACTTCCCTCATCTCATTTCAGTACAAAACCTTATCCTATTTCTTTTTAAGATGAAACATAGTTTGGGCAGGATCCTTGGGCAATAAATGTTCAGTTTTGTTTGTTTGTATGGTGCTTTTCTGTTGCATGGAACCTGTGGTTATTCAGCAACGGGACAAACAGCTTTACGTGACTTCCAAACCATGTTGGGAGTGAACTTATATCACCAGAAATACACATCTCTTACCCCTCAGTGGAATGTCCGAGAATCGAACTTGCGGCCACTGAGGTGGCATGCCAACACCATACTGACCACGCCACTGAGGCGCATTAAATATTCAGTGCCTTCTATACAATATGATGAAATTTACTTCCTTTTTGTTAACAATGATACAGAAACCATCAGCATCTGGTAATGTCAAAGGCTGGTGCCAATTCTCAAATTCTCTAAAATATGAAACAGAGCAACCTTAATGGTGTACTATATCATTTGGCTTTCTTTTACGCAGCAGTTTGTTACCCGCGTCCCTCATATTGTACAATGATGCGAGGTACTGTTATTTGCAACTGCTGCCCATCAATGAGAACTAAAATTGGTCTTGGGAATTCCAGTCCAAACTACCATTTCAACGATTAGCTTCTCCATATCATACTCAGGAAAAAATTCCATATCATACTCAGAAAAAAATTGAGTGTATTACACAGTTTGCATGATCACTGACCAATTCATATCTGACCGGGCATTTTCTGCACAGCCACTAGAAGGTACTGTGGGTGCTGATATAATACTACTCACCGAGAGTCTACACACTCACTCTGTACAATAAAGAAAGATGTATCACTTCAATTTACCCAAACCAAAAACGGTAATATCGGCACAGGGTAACAGTCTAGCGCCAGTGATAGGAAGATAAACCAGAACATATGTCAAGCATTTACTCTTGAACTTTGGCGACACACCAGATACGTGCGCACCAATCAGAAATGATGTGATGAGGGTGCACTTAAAGCATGAAAGTAATTTCTTAATTCCAACTAGCTTACTTATGACACCTTGTAAGTACAGCATTTGAGCAAATCTTGACAGGATCTTCAATTTATTATCATTGTCGAAGGCTACAGTTCAGAGGCAAACTCCAAGATTCTACCAACCATCACGGGGAAACTATCGCAACAGCCAAGTTAACAAACCATCACAAATAAATGCATGGATAACTGCACACAATATGCATCCAACAAATGATGGTATGGGTGCTGACCACTCCTAACTTACTCAAGACACTATACAATATGTTACAGAAATGAACAACAGTTGTATTCAACCAGCCCATGTATGCTAGCTTAGGTAGTTGCGTTGAATACAGAATTTAGACCAAAGGAAGGCCAGCACTGGGACCTAAGAGATCATCACACTGAAATGGAAATTGACAGTAAAGGTTTGAAAGGTGTAACAGGAGGAAAACTTCAAAGTGTTAGGAGATGTGGAAAGAAGATGAAGAAGAGAATATGAAAGGAGGTACAGTAAAAGGAATGAAAGTGGTTGCAGCTAGGGGCTGAAGGAAGGCACGCTGCAAAGAACCTGAAGTAATGCCTACAGTGCTCCACATGAGGTTCACTGACTGCACTACCCCCATATGAGGTCAACAAATTGAAACTAATGAGCAAAACCAGTGGTTCTTAACCTGGGGGGGTGCCCCCCTAGAGGGGCATCAGCAATTTCCAGGGGAGGCGCGAGCCCTAAGGAAAAATGAAAAAAAAAAAACATCCCTAACTATAGTTATTATTATCTTACCAAGAGTGAAGAACTAACATTCAGAAGTTTATGAAAAATGCAAGTGTCGCCTTATAACGTTACTTTCCTAGAGTCTACTACTCTAGTTATGCTTATTGGGCTGACCATGTTTTGTAGTTGTTGGCCTTCCTCCCTATCCCTCCAAACCCATTCTCTTTCTCATTATTTATTTTACTTTCCTTTAAATCTTGGGAGGGAATTTGAATCATAGATGCAAGGGGGACGTGAAAGAAAAGTCCAACTCTTAGAGGGGGCGTGGTCATAAAAAGGTTAAGAACTGCTGCTCTAGACTAGTACTACATCCACCAACCAGTCATTTCCACTTACAAATTGTGGTCAAGACATCCCTTAGGGCAGAACATTAATGGTATAAGAACTTTGTCTCTGGACAACATTTTGCCACTGCAAAACTATCCCCCACAGGACAGACTAAATACATATATGTTATATTAAGCACCCATATCCACCAGACAAACTATAAGTTTAATCGATTTAAGAAAAAACACATCAATGGAAAGAAGATGATATGTAAATGCACTTGGTGTAAGAAAATAAGTTAAAAAAAAATTTTCTGTACCTTCTACAGGAAGTTGAAAGTGAATATTTACAACCCTGTGCAAGGCCTCTTTTTCCAACACTCATAAATTTCAACAAGTTTTATGTACATGTTTTTTCTAATAATTTAAAAATCAACAAATAAGACCTAAAATCATAAACAAATTCTGAGTATATTCATTCTAAAAAATTTATGAGATTTACCGAGATGGGAAGATGCAGTAACTTTTGTGAGGTCTACAAGTTTTTTCTAATATTACTTGCCACTTTTCTTTGCAAGATTACAATTACAGCTGACATACTATCATAAAAGATGGACTAAAACCAACAGCAATCCCCGAGTATGTTTATGAGCAAATATATAAAAAGATATCACGGGATACAGAGGGCAATATATTCTACTGATGACTGGCCCCCTTCCCCCAATCCTGTGCTGAGCTACTACAGATGCAGCAAGTAATCTATGGACTATTGGAGTGATATGACCATTTCCCGCTATATTCATCCAAATCGTTTGGAGCCTAATATCAATATGTGAACTCATATATGGTTTAGTAGGTTGTCATAATACATTGGTAGGTACATGGCCTAGGTAAGGATGGTGGTTTGGTTCATATTCTGGTAGAGAGGCCGTTGGTCTGAAAGAAGGGATCCTGGCTTTCAAGCTTTGTATTAAGAACCCCAGACATTTTAGTATTTGCTATCAAGTTGCATGAGAATGTGCAAAATTTTTCAGAAATCCATCCATCACTCAAAACCTGTTAAAGTTTCCTCATATGATCATGCCGTCCATTAGGGTTAAAATAGGTCACCCACCATATCCCTTTCTTGATTCTGACAAATCCAATAGTGTCTACAGACTGATAATACAATTAAGACCTTGGGGTATGTTAAGGACAACGGATTAAATTTGCATCCTATTTTTCTTCAAACTTTGACAAATTAATTCTTTCAACTCAAAGTATACGTTTTCCAAAGAATTAAAAAAAAACTGCCTTCCTTTCAAAATAACTTCAGGAGGTGTGCACTATCAAATTCCTTCTAATATCTGTTTCTTCATCACTTTCTTTTAGGACTTTTACTTCAATATTTCCCACCCTCATCTAATGAGATTAGCAGTTACCTACAGCGTAAGTCTTCTCTGCTACTACTGTCTATAACAGAATAATAAAAAATGTGTTGCACATGGTGGTTTAAAAACAAAAAAATATATGGACAAACTTCAGTGTTCAACAGTTATTTTTCTTCTCTTAGCCTAAGGTTCTCTCCTTCGTACAAGATCTAACTGGTTCAGCTCAAGAAAAAGTAAAGTTACTGCATACTTAAAGAAGCCCATCTTTATTCCTGCTCTAAAAAAAATTATACCATTAATACAGCAACAAAGATCACCCTGATAATCTGCATTCCCCTAAATGCCACACTGGGTTGTTGGTCCACTGAGATGAAACCTAGTACAGAGGGCCATATAGGGTACTCCAGTTCTAGAGGTGAAGAGGAAAGAAATCCACCAGCAACCTCTTTCAAATCTATGGGAAATTCCTCGAATGTAGATTTATAGAGGAGGGCAATCAAATACAGTAAATATGATATGGGGAAAATATACTAGACATGTGAAATAAATCAACAACACATCTAGTGAATGAAACAGCACAAATAACTTCCAAAACTCTAAACAATATAATGCAAGGTTTGAAAGGTCAATCAAGAATGACACCCCATTCATTAGAAAAGGAATTTCTGAAAAATTTGCAAGTTCTCATGCAACTTGATAGCAAATACTAAAATGTCTGGGGTTCTTAACACCAATGCTTGAAAGCCAGGATCCTACTCTCAGACCAACTGCCTCTACCAGAATCTGAACCAACACCAATCTCACCTAGGCCATGTACCTACTAATGATTATGACCAAGGACAACCTACTAAACCATACATATTATAGGTATTATCAACTTACCAACTCCATTCAAGGTCATTATCAACTATTCCCCACAATTTTAACTTTTCTTAGGTTCTATTTTCCTTCAAAAACAAGTTGCACTCCCCAAACTGTTAATAACACCCTCACTGACATTAAAACTGCATGACAGTAGCACAGTACAACATATCTAGCGTCATGTAGCCTAATGTCTGCAATAGGTCCCTGTTCTCCCCCTTCCTAATTCTCAATGTCCTTTAAACGATTCTTTCCTCATAATCTATCTGTACAACAAACATACATTTACAATGTACTTGGAATATAAATCGTTGCAGGGGGAAAAAAACTTAACACAGACATTTACCAAATGGTCGAAATACGCCTGGTTTGAATGGTAACTTCTTTGTTACCATAAATCTAGTCATGGAATGTTTCAGCTGACATCCTGAAATGGAAAAGTAGATGCTTTCAGTCTCCTTCAAATAATAAGAAAATTGAAGCATTCTAGAAAATAAACATCAGATAATACAAATTTCAATTCAGTTTTTCTTCTATAACTAAATCTAAAGCAAACAACATTGTATATATTATTACAATAATTTACCAATACCCAGGAAAGCAATTGTCCCAAACACTAGAATGGAATGTAATACGTACAAGAATTAGGGCAGAGGCTAAGCACTGGTACCTTTGAGGTCATTTAGCGCTGAAATGGAAATTGCCTCACAGTTGTGATATGAATAGAATGCATACAGAATTGAGGCCAAAGGCCTGGCACTGTAACATGTACAACACAGCTGTGCTATGCAATAATTGTTAAGAGAGGGTGGAAAGTAAGACAGAAGAAAGCGAATGAATGGTGGTAGTCTACAGTAAAAGGAATGAAAGAGGTTGCAGCTAGGGGCCTAAGAAAGGGACACTGCAAAGAACCTTAAGTTTCGCCTATTTCCACCATCCTCACCACCATACACAAAAACAGTACTATGTACAATCTGCCCAACAGTTGAGTTACCAGTACCAAAACCAAACCCCACTGAATGCTTAATGCTATATATTACAACTTGGCAGAGTACAGTTCCTTCATTTGCATCTTCCTACACGAGTGAAATCATCTAAAAGATTTAGATGGATTGACTACTACAGTTCACAACATTGCAACATTTCAGCATACGTAAATCATATATTATTCCTAAATACTACACAAAATATACCAAGATCATACAAAACACATTCGAATGACATTGATAACTTCAGGTCCTCAAAGGACTAGGGCATTCAACCAGCCTATATAGGCTACCTTAGGCCTATGCACAACAACCAACTAGTGGTTCAGGTAGTGATAAACTGAAATCTGGATTAGGTTAAAAATATGGAAAGTCACAATACAAACCCAATGTTTCTTTAAACATGGTCAAAGTTCTAACCCACAAATGCTTAGTATCAGCATCTAGTATAGAGACTGCTTAGCTCCTAAAGTTTTTACTGAATTATGAATCACGGTTCACTTCATTATGGGAAGAGGGTTGCTGTGCCTTTAAAATTTGGTGAAATATGAGGCAAATACAGTACATATATCAGAAATGACCGCTTACACACATGCACAGATTAGCTAAGCAAACACTGACTTTTTCTATCGCAATTACATAAAACTGTGTAGCCTACGACATACTTTTCATTGTGATAATGCAGCAGTTATAAATGGAATTTTTATTTTAAAATTAATATTAATAATACTTACCTGTATAATTTATCTAGCCCTAAATCCCCAAAAGCCGCACCAAAATTTACCACACTGGCAACCCAGTTACCTCCTATTCTGTCTGCCAGTTGGCAACGCTGCCGTTGACAGATACAAAACCTTCCCTGAAAATCAGTTGTGAGAGGCAGATCGTGGGGTAGGATGGGTGGGACTAGATAAATTATACAGGTAAGTATTAATATTAATTTTAAATAAAAATTCCAAATTAATAAACATTACCTTAATATAATTTATCTAGCCCAATTAACCACTGAAAAGGAGGAGGGAATCCGAGTACAATTTCCCCTTCAGAGAGAATAGGACATAAAACAATCAAAGAAATATATATCATAGGCAGTTAAAAACTCAACCCGAGGTCTAAGATACTAAGAACTCAAAGTCTCCTACCATAATGCCGCAGAACTGCGGTAGTAAAGGACAAGGAGTAAGTGTATAGTCAGTCAGTCTGTACTAAAGTCAGGTGACCAGTCAGACAAAATGAGGACAGCAAGGCTGCACCCCGATGACTTTATCAAGCACTACAACACCTGCTCTCTCACGAATGTCTGGCGCCAATAGGGAGGATCGGGGCGGGTATTGACAACTCTTTCCCTGAAGGATGAGTGCCTGGACTGCCTGGGCGATTCAAAGCCAAGCAAACATTGGGGGTGTATCAACGCAACCCAACGTTGCCACCAGCGATATAGGCTCATGAGCAACTCCTGACTCGAGCTTTCTGGTGCCAAGAGAAAGGGGCGGGGAGCAAAAAGGAGACTCAGTCCCGAAGGACGAGTGCCGGCAGTCCAACCTGGTCTCATGTTTACGATCATCGGATTGTGTATTAACGCAACCGACGTCGTCAACAAGAAACTCAGGGCTACTAAATGTCACCTGATCTCGCACGAGTGTATGACTCCGAGAAAACAGGGGAGACAAAAAGTAGATGGTGAATGAGTCACCAGATGACAGCAGACGATCCATTGACTAATTCCCTATCCAGAAGGACAATGGAAGAAGCGTGAGTCGTCAGGACAAGCGAACCAGTGGCTAGTCCTAGGTCGGCATCGACTTTGGGAGAAGCATAGTCGCCAGTCCCAACAACCCAGTGGCTGGTCCCATGTCACACTGACAATGGAAGCAGCATGAGTTGTCTAGCAGCTAGTCCTTGTCATCAACAACACCTAAATACCAAACTGCCTAATTCCCATTACAGTGGTCCCCCCATATTCGGCGGGGATGTGTACCAGACCCACGCGAATAGTTAAAATCCGCGAATGTTTGGAACCCCCTCTAAAAATGCTCATAAACCCCTATCCTAAACAGGCAAATACCAAAGTATCCCTTAA
This sequence comes from Macrobrachium nipponense, assembly GCF_015104395.2. NCBI lineage: Eukaryota > Metazoa > Arthropoda > Malacostraca > Decapoda > Palaemonidae > Macrobrachium > Macrobrachium nipponense. The sequence continues at coordinate 31,015,976 of NC_087214.1, forward strand.
AGACCATCCTTCATCAAATATACATAAAATATCCTATTATGGTTCATATTAATCTTTGAAATATTATTAATACTATTTTAAAGTAAATCTTACATTTTATGTTTATACATAAATACATACTATGTACGTACTGAATGACTTAGTTACGTATGTGAAAATAATTCAGTCCCCCCATAAGTATTCAGTCATGCACGTTTTCTTTCATACTGTTACTATTTGAGACATCCATTTTCTTTTTACAGTGGAACAATGGAAATGTGAAGTCACAAATACCAAATGTCTATTAAAATTTAAAAAGTATTCCTCCACATCAAATATACCATTGAATTGGTATTATTAATATCATTTTTAAAGTAATCTTAAACATTTTACCATTAGAAATATATAAACAGCCAATAGCAGAGAGAGAGAGAGAGAGAGAGAGATTGTCCTTATTTAAAAGAGTGAAGTGGATAGATTATTGTACTTCTTTAAAATACTATCACATATGAATTTTGAATATAGTTATATTACTATTATTATTATTATGCAAAAATATTAATAAACATACACCATGTACCATAGAAATTCTCTCATCTCAGTAAAAGAGAGAGAGAGAGAGAGTTTACATTATCGTAAGATATGGCAGCACTGTTGTTGGGACCCCACCCCAGCCAACTCGGCTTGCTACTGGAATTCTGAGAGAGAGATGCGGGGTAATGAGCATTTTCTTTCATTCTTCTTACGTAATTCTTTTTATTTATAAACTAAAATCTTGCTAATTCACTTTAGTATTTTCTTTAATGAATTTATATCCATACATCGCTTTGAGAGAGAGAGAGAGAGAGAGAGAGAGAGAGAGAGAGAGAGAGAGAGAGAGAGAGAGAGATTATCGTAGTATTTGTAAAATACTTTCACATATGATTTTGTAATTACAGTTATTATTATTATTATTTGAAAATATTAATAAACATATTACGCATATATGTACCATAAAAATCTCTCATCTCAGTAAAAGAGAGAGAGAGAGAGAGAGAGAGAGAGGGGGGGGGTGAAAATTTCATGCCCACGTGAGGCAGCCACAAATCAGCTCCTTCCCCCTCCGGTCACTTAACTTGATACGTATATCTGAGTTTTAGTACCTTGAGTTAGAGAAAGAATCTGACTGGGATTTCCTTCGTTCTTCCATAATTTTTAAATTTTATAAGCTAAAATCTTACTATTTCACTATGGTATTTTTCTTTAATGAATTGATATTATTGCTGTATAAATTAATATTATATTTGGAAAATAATAAATCATTTATTCATACAAAAAAACATACATGTAGTAGAGAGAGAGAGAGAGAGAGAATTATTATTTTTATTATGTGATATCATTTAAACTTTTATTAAACTTACTAATACAGTATTAATCAAAATTAATATTTTGAAAATTAGTAAATCATTTTCGTATCATAAAAATGTATTTAGTCATGAAAATAAACATTAAAATACACTAATTAGTGATTATTTTCGTCGGAAAATTCCGCGAATGGGCGAGTCCGTCCGCGAATAATTTCTAGATAGATTCCAAAGAAAAATCCGCGAATGTGTGAGTCCGCGAATCTGGAGAACGCGAATACGGGGGGAACACTGAAATAATATACAGGTACCAACCAAACGTAAAACAGGAAGACTACCTAATTCTGCCTGACGACCTGTCTGCCATCACCAACGCCAAGGAACGAAGGTCGCCTAGAACTAGAGATATATCCCTCAAGTAAAAGGAAGCAAAAAACAGAATTACAATGCTAAGTCGCCGCCTCAAGCACCTTGGCGACCGAGACGTTCTTCATAAAAACTGCTGATGTAGCAACTGCTCTAATACTGTGTGTTCTCGGCGTCTGGCCCTCACAGGCAGCCGAACCAGCAGTTTTAATATAATAAGATCTCTGAGAAAAAAGGATACACCATTCTTTGATATAGGTCTCTTGACATTTCAGAGTGAAACAAACAGATGACGGGGACGACCCTGAATGTCCTTCGTCCGGCGTAAATAGCATGAGAGCGCCCTAACAGGGCAAAGAACTAATTCCTCATTTAAATTACTGACAAAGTCGACCAGCGACTTCAGCACGATAGACCTGGGAATGGGATTATCAGACGATTCAGTCTTTGTGACAAATTTGGGAAGGTATGACAAAATCATGTCTTGTCCAGATCTAGCAACCAGAAAAGTGCGCATGCAGTTCACCCACCCTCTTGGCTGTAGCCAGCAAGACAAGGAATATTGGCTAAGAAGAGAGGTCCCTAAAATCGGCCGTATTCAGAGGCTCAAACAGAGGAAACCTAAAGACTTTAAGGACTTTATTAATGTCCCATGTCGGAGGAGAACACTGCAGACTGGGTCGGCCAACTGTCGCGCCACTTTGGGGAGAACCCTTTGTGCTTGGAGAATCTCCTGACAGTCTCCAGGCATGAAGATGAGCATGTGGAGCCTCTGATGGAACCTATGAAAATGGGGTTGTTAGAGAAGATCTGGTCTCTCTGTCAGACGAATGGGGGCTCCACCAGAGCTTCCAGTAGGTCGGGAAACCACTCCTTTTGTGGCCAGAAGGGGGTAATCAAGGTGAGATCCAGACGCTTGGTTGCTCTCACTTTGTTGAGGACTGACCTCACCAGAGCGAACGGAGGAAATGCATAGGGTTGAAGGTCCTTCCAGTCCTGCAAAAGAGCGTCTGTCCTGGCACTCTGAGGAGTCTGGTAAGAGGCAAAGATGATCTGGCACCTAAAATTCAGTGGGGTGGCAAATAGATCGACTGTGACAGGCCACTTCTTCCTGAGGCTGCCGAAGACTTCCTGGCAAGTGTCCATTCCGACCCTTCAACTTCGTTCGGTCTCGACAAGGCGTCTGCTAAGACATTGTGATGGCCCAGGATAAACTGAGGGACCAACATAATCCCCGTCTTCTGCCCAACACAGGATTGATTGCGCTTCTTGAGTGAGAAGGTCCGACTGTGTGCCATCTTCGTTTCTTAACCCTCTTACGCCGGAGCGGTAAATAAAAAATTGTCTCCAGTGTGCCGGAGGGGTTTCGGAGTGAGCGCGGAGCAGAAAAATATTTTTTCAAAAAAATCACAGCGTGCTTCAGTTTTCAAGATTTAGAGTATTTTTGGCTCCTTTTTTTTGTCATTGCCTGAAGTTTAGTATGCAACCTCAGAAATGAAAAAAATTATCATTATCATATATAAATAATGCGATATATGATAGCGCAAAAACGAAATTTCATATATAATTGTATTCAAATCACGCTGTGCGCAAAACGGTGAAAGGTAACAAGTTACTTTTTTTTCGTTGTAATGTACACTAAATTGCAATCATTTTGGTATATAACACATTGTAAAACAATAAAAGCAACACACAGAAAATATTATCACAAAATAATGCATGAATTCGTAACGCGCGGACGTAAACAAATATTTTTTTCAAAAATTCACCATAAATCTAAATATTGTCCTAGAGACTTCCAATTTCTTTCAAAATGAAGACAAATGATTGAATATTACTATACTGTAAGAGTATTAGCTTACAATTGCAGTTTTCGACCATATCTGACGAGTTAAAGTTGAACCGCGAGGTCGAATTTTTTTTATTATTATAATATTTTTTATATGCAATTATTTCAGAAATAAGAAAAGCTACAACCTTCAAATATTTTTCGTTTATTCTCACTGAAATTGCACACATTTTCATATATAAAACTCTATGAGATGCCTAATATGAAACGGAGCAAATATTCCGAGAATGGGACGTACGTATTCGGAGATTTGTGGCGGAGAATCCGCGCGCGGAGGGAAGGAAAGATTTTTTTTTAAATCACCATAAATTCTAAATATTTTGCTAGAGACTTCGAATTTGTTTCAAGATGAAGATAAATGACTGAATATTACTAGACTGTAACGAGTTTTAGCTTACAATTGCGTTTTTCGACCATTTCGGTAGAGTCAAAGTTGACCGAACGTGGTTTTTTTTTTCTATTTTATCGTAAATTTTATATGCAAATATTTCAAAAATGAGAAAAAGCTACAACCTTCAATTATTTTGATTGTGTATTTCTACATGAAATTGCACACATTTTCATATATAAAAATTTATGTAACGGCTAATTTAAAATAGTGCAAACATTACCACAATCGCACGTATGATTTTTTCGGAAGAGTTACCGCCCGGATGTAAGAAAATGTTATTTTTTTCATAAATTCACCATAAATCGAAATATTGTGCTAGAGACTTCCAATTTGTTGCAAAAAGAAGGTAAATGGCTTAAATATTACTAGAATATAAGCGTTTAGCTTACAATTGCGTTTTTTCGACCATTTCGGTAGAGTCAAGTTGACCGAAGGTTGAAATTTTGGCAATTATTGTTATTTATATGAAAATATCTCAAAACTGATAAAAGCTACAACCATGGGTTGTTTTTAGTTGTATTGTGCATGAAATTGCGCACATTTCCATATATAAAACTTTATATAACGGCTAATTTTAAAATGGCCGCAAACTATTACCACAATCTCAACGTATGATTTTTTTCGGAAGTTACCGCCACGGACGTAAGGAAAGTTTTTTTCATAAATTCACCATAAATCGAAATATTGTGCTAGAGACTCCAATTAGTTGCACAATAAGGTAAATGATTGAATATTACTAGAATATAAGCGTTTTAGCTTACAATTGCGTTTTTCGACCATTTCGGTAAAGTCAAAGTTGACGGAAGGTTGAAAAATTTTGGCAATTATCGTTATTTATATGAAAATATCTCAAAAACTGATAAAAGCTACATCATGAGTATTTATTGTTGTATTCTACATAAAAATGCGCACATTTTCATATATAATACTTCATGTAACAGCTAATTTACAATGGTACAAAAATTATGTCAAAGTGACGAAATAATTTCTGAGATGTGTCAGATACTTTTTAGTGCGGCAAGAAAGAAATTCGCGCTTGCGCGCCTGCGTAACGATTGTAAACAAAACAACACCTTGATCCGTGAACTCCCAGCATCCCCCAAGGCGCGTGATTCAAAAGTTTTAGACTGGTAGGCCTATAAGTATTTTTCCGCGAATTTTAAGAAAAACTTGTAAGTCGACGTAAAATACGTCCAGTCGGCACACGGGAGACAAAAAATGTTGACGTAAAATACGTCCAGTCGGCGTAAGAGGGTTAAGTACGAGACTGCTGTGGTGTTGTCGACGAAGATCGCGACAACCGACTCCAACAGTTGATCCTGAAGTGAAAGAAGGCCTAGGTACACTGCCCTTAGTTCCTTCCAATTTATTGACATGATCCTCTCTTCCTCTGACCAAAGGCCCGCCAAGCGGCTTCGGAGCCAGTGCGCGCCCTCACCTTGATCAAGAGTCGTCTGACCAAAAACATTAAGTCCGGCGGAACTGAAAGAAATGTCCCTGACTTGAGGCGGTGAACTTGCATCCACCAACGGAGATCCTTCCAACGTTGTGGAGAGGAGGAGACTATCGTGTCCTCTGAAACTAAATCCCACGACTGGCGAAGTGTCGACTGAAGGGACCTCATTCTGAGACGACCTTTGGGAACCAGTTGGATGAGGGATGAATAATGGCCCAGGAGAGTCCTCCAAAGAGAAACTGGCTGCATTACGGAGGATAAAAATTCTTTGACCAGACTTAGAAGCTGTCTATCCATTTCGGAGCGGGAGAAGAAGCCCTCAAAATCTGGGAATTCAAAACAATCCCCAGATAAGTCATGATCTGGCAAGGGATTAGACTGGACTTGTTGAAGTTGATATGAATGCCCAACTTGACACAAAGAAACAGAAATATCTCCCTCGACCGGAGACATTTCTCTAGAGATTCGGCCTGGACTAACCAATCGTCCAGATATCGAAGCATCCTTACATTTAACTGATGCAGAATAACCGAAACAAAAGCCATCACCCGAGAAAAGACCTGTGGAGCAGTGGTGAGGCCGAAACCAAGGGTCTTGAACTGGAAAACTCCCGAGTCCATGAAAAACCAAAGGTAAGGTCTGCTCTTCGGATGGATGGGGATTTGCAGATAAGCATCCTGCAGATCTATGGAAATCATCCAGTCCCCCATCCTGATGGATGAAAGAAGTCTGAAGTCTCCATTCAGAACTTGGACTTTAGAATGAACTTGTACAAGACCGAAAGATCTATGATGGGGCGCCAGGCACCCGAGGCCTTTAGATCTACAACACCCGCGAGTAAAACCCAGGAGAAGGAGGAGCTCCCTCTAGGGCATCCTTCTCCAAGAGAGCCGAAAGCTCCTTCTCCAAGGCTTGACCCCTGATTGAGTGCGGGGAATAACCGCTGAACTTGAGAGGACGATTGGAAAGTGAAGGTCTGGAAACAAAAGGGAACTCGCAACCTACCTTCAGGACCTCCACCACCCAAGCATCCACTGCTCTCTCCTGCCAAGCTGACCAATGGCGAGAGAGACAAGCTCCTACTGTAGTCTCCGGGCGAGGTAATGTCACCTACTTCCGAAAATTCTTACGTAGAAGCAAGGAGAAGAAGGTGGTACACCTGGAGGTTGAGCTCTTCCCCTGCCCTTAGAGCCACGCCAAGAACCTCTCCTGCGTTTCAAAGAGTGAGCACCAGAGGAGGAAGCAGAGGTGCCAGAAACCTGAGATGTACACTGGTAAAACGAGCCAGAAGGAGGAGGTTGTTGGGCTGGAGCAGAAGGTACACATCTGGCACTAAATTTACGCTTACTCCTTAAAGGAACGGGAGGAAGACCAGAGGAAAAAGCCCTTGATAAGGTCCAGTGAGCTTTGGAAGAGGCATCACCTTGATGTTCCTTCGAAACCTCAGATACATCAAATAGGGAATCGCCAAAAGGAGAAGAGGACAACAAATGGTTTCTCTGAATCTCCAATACAGAGGAGGGTAACTGCGACAAACACAGGCTATGCCTTAGAGAAACAAGAAAGGCCTGTATTGAAGCTTCAAGCTCATTCTGATGTACAGAAGCAACTGAAATAGACGAGCAGAATTTCTCAAAAAGAGGAGCATCGGGAGGAACAAACCCGGAGTCCTTGATATACATTAAAAGGCCTCCAAGGACCCACATATTGAAGGATTGAGCTTCTTGTAAGGGGCTCATAACAGACTCCATGGCAATAACGTCTTCGATTGAGACCGAGACCGAAGCCTTGGAAAGCAAAGGTTGACCCCAAAGTCGACAAAATCAGGATTTGGTTTGGGGGTCGAGAGTATGAAGTGTCATCCGCCACCTGATAAACTCCTCTCCGGTGTCGTAGAAGAGATGAGAGCTTCCTCTTCCCTTCCCCGATCACCTTCGAAAGTTTAGTGACGACATCCGCCCTCACTCTCGCGAACCTCTGAGCAAGGGAAAAACTTAAAAATTCCTGCGACCAGGAAGGACCGTCAAGAAAAATCCCTTCTGTAATACAACGAGGCAGAGGCTGCTTCTGCTTAGGCCTCACCTGAGGAAGAAAACTCAAAATTAAATCAAAAAGTTTCTTGAACATGGCATCATGACCGCCGTTCACAGAAACATCAATATCGCACGAATCCACGTCATCATCATCGTCAGATCCTAACTGAGAAACTTCCCCTGAAGTAAGATCCTGACGACTAGCTATCTTAGGTCTAACACTAATACCCCTCCCCCTCTTCTCCTAAATAAGCGCCCTTTGGCCCTGTTACGGGACTAACAGGGGACATATTGGTTAAAGAATCGTCAGGCACCTGCCCAGACAGGATCCCCCCTAGGCCTTCGCCACGACGGGGTTCACAAGCCGGGGTATCTGTCACACCGTTACCCATGGTGCTGTTGACAGGTACCTGACGAGGAGCTGAAAATGAATCTGAAAAGTGTTAGACATTCTAGTAAAAGCTTCTTCAAAATTCTCTGACAGCTTGTTAAACTTAGCTGAAATGTCTCTATCTAGGTAAACTAAGCTGTAATTTTTCAAACTTTTTTTTCCAACTAGTTTCCATCGCCAAAACCTTTGAATCAACATCAGAAACGACTTCACTATTTACCATTTGTACACGTGGCAAAGCATCAATTAATTCGGAATCGGAATCACACGATACCGAAACCGAAGAGCCAGAACCATGAGCGCACAAATCAAGGAAATCATTAGATACAGGTCTAGCTACCGATTTCTTTTTCTCCTTAATAAATCTGTTACGCTGCAAGATTCTTTGATGTTTCATATAGGCTAAGTCGTCAAGTCTTCGTCAGACCAAGGCTTACATAAGTCACAACGATAAGTCAAGTCACAAACCTGTCCACGATAAAAGCTACAAAGTCATGGGGTTCATACTCCCTGCTACTCATCCTTGTCCAACAAGCCGGGCAATTCCTGATGTTGCTGGCAGAAAGAAGCATCGAATTATCTTGGCAATCCATTGGACTGTTGGACAGGTCACGTAATTCCGGGTCGCGCAAAATTTCGTAATATAATATAAATACCACAATAGAAATAAAAGTTAATTCACTATTTCGTGGATATTATACATGAGTGGTAATTAACATAAAGTTGCATAAACAATTAATGAAAGCTTTAAAGGCACAAAAAGGTTTAGGAAATTTATAAAGAGCGGCCGTGATGTAAACAACACGGCCGCTCGTTAACAACTGATTTTCAGGGAAGGTTTTGTAACTGTCAATGGCAGCGTTGCCAACTGGCGGACAGAATAGGAGGTAACTGGGTTGCCAATGTGGCAAATTTTGGTGCGGTTTTGGGGGATTTAGGGCTAGATAAATTATATAAAGGTAATGTTTATTAACCTACAAATTTCTACACTATAAAAACCCCATCAGAAGTGAATGCTTTAACCAAGACAAAAATATAAAACAAAAGGCTAAGATGCTCCAAAGTCGACTGTGCAAATCCATGCAGTCCATGACAGTTAGTATTGTACAATGTGATCCAAGTAATTGGCCTCAAGGTGTGATGATAAGAGGTCAATTTTTGTACACTATTCCACATATATAGCAAACCTGTTCTAAAATATCTTCAATAAGATTAAAATTACGCACAGTATCAACGGAGGACAGTATGCATAATTAGGAGATAGCTGACAGAAAAGCAAGAAATGATTGGTAAAATAGCATTACAGTAGTACTGTTTTTGACTGCTGATTTGAACATAGCTTATAAAATGTACAGCTATATTGTATTATTAGTGAAACAACTTGTTATCAAGCATTCGAAGTCCTGAAGACAGTATGGAATCCCCAATGATGCAATTAAACTAAGCTCACCCTAAAGTTCCATGGCCATTCTGTCATTTTGACTCCAGACCCCAACCAATCAAAAAACAAAAAACTTGATCAGGGAACGAGTCAGTAACCAGTTAGCTTCAGAAAATGCACATTTAAAACATCTTTCACTGTGATAAAAAAATGAGGCACCTTATGCCATGCTCTCAAGGACAATGTGTCTTGTGTCAAAAGGCTTTCAATAAGGCTATTTCATTTTGAGAGCCCCATAAGGGGTCACCTACACAACCTGTTAATAAATGAAAACTAAAGATAAGAGTAGCAAAGATGCTATTGTCTCAAAATGCTATTCTACCCAACTTTAGATAAAAACACCAAATGCAGAAAATACAAGACCCTGAAATGCCACTGTACTTAAAAATAAAATTGAATAATTATAAAGGATTGCAACAGAGCTGTCTTTCAATTCCAAATCCAAACAAGGGATGAATGGGTCCTCAATTCTGTCTGCAACCTTCTAGCAACCCCATGAGGTTTCTTGTGCAAAAGAAAGTTTTGCAATCACTTTGTCAGAACTGCTTTGTTAGGTACCCTGACTAAATCAATCCAACTAACAACTTATTTTCATCTAAAAATTTACCAGCATGCTAAAGTACGGCAGCCATTTAACTACAGGAGCTCATCCTCCTTTCCCACTACTGGAGGCTTTGAGGGACTGATTGCACCCTCCAAAGATGGACAATGGGGTCACGACATCCGTTGGCAATGAACACTTAGGACAGGAAATGTGTCCCTAGATATTTTGCAATTGTAAAATGGGTAGTATGGAGAGTGGATCCCCTGTATTTGTGTTCTCCAGATTCACGGACTCTCACATTCATGGATTACTCTCTAGAACATTTCCTCCCATTATTCGTGGAAAATTTGCCTATTCGCAGTATTTTTCTATGAGAAGTATTCACAAAATCCTGGTTTTTTTTTATAAATTTTAGCATAAAACACAATTTTTGTTATAAAACTATTAGAAAAATTTGTAGTGGGTTTTTCTTGAGTTTTAACTAACAAAATAGGTGGTTTTAAGCATTTTTATAAAGGTTCCAACTATTTGTGGGGGAGTCTGGTACGCATCCCCGCAAATACGGGGGGGGACCCACTGTATGTAGGGGTGACAGGATGTTCAATATTACTTGGTGGGGTCCAGGGGAAAAAAAAAGACCCCACCCCTGCTCAGGTCAGGTACCACCTTAAGTTAGGTTAGGAGCATAAGGTCTGTTTACATCTGGATACGGCATCTAGGAAAGGATGGCATTATTCCTCACGCCTACCCATCTCCCTTCTCTACATCAAGACAGCAAAATTAAAAAAAGGTAACCAACCTCATCCCTTTTCTCTGATTCTGACAAATCTCATGGGTATCTAAGGACTGACAAATATAACACATCTTTGATGTACTATATGAGGATAAATTCTCATTTTATTCTTTTACATTTTAACTTTTCAACCACTGTCTACCTATCTCTTCTAATTCCCTCAACACGCTTCTTCCAAAGTAATCTGCAACACAATCATACCTGCAGTTGGAATATAAATAATTTAAAAGGGAAGAAAAACTTACTACAGGCATTTCGCAAATAAGGTCGAAAACTGCAGAGCAAAGTTCCCGGAAATTTGATGGCCCATTTCGCTAACGCCGAAGAATATGTATTCAGGTGACACCCATATCATACTTTGTCTTAGGATATACCTGAAATAAAAAAAGTGGAAACTTTCAGTCTTCTTCAAATAATAAGAAAATTGGATTATTCTTCAAAATAAACAGCAGAGAATAAGGATTTCAGTTCAATTTTCAATCTACACTAAACCTAAAGCAGATAATGTCTATATCATTACAATAGTTTACCAATACCAAGCAATAACATTAGAATCATAAGGTCTGCCCAAAGAACTCAAAACAGGAATAAGAATTGGAAATAGGAGCTGGGCCAAGGTTAAGTTTGACAACTTATAATGAGGAGAATAAGAGGGAATGAACATGCTGGAATAAAATTCAACAGGTAACATTTGACACACATGTCAATTATAAAGGCAATTCTCCCTACAACTAGAATGGAATGGAAAGCATACAAGATTTTGGCCAACCGGCCAAGCACTGGGGACCTTTGAGGTCACAGTGCAGAAAAGGAAATTGCTTCACAGTCGTACCATGCAACAATTGTTAGGAGTGTGTGTTTAGTAAGATGGAAGAGAGAGAATGAATGGAGGTAGTCTAGAGTAAAAGGAATGAGAAAGAGGTTCCAGCTAAGAAAGGGACACTGCAAAGAACCTTAGGGTAGTTTGCATATCTGCGGTAAGCAGTTACAGCTCCTATCTATGTAACCAGTTGATCTTAATCCTGAGGCTAACATGTGCAGTGAAACAATACCTCTTGCCAAGAATATGTAAATATGTGGATAAGGTGCGAAGCGCTGTTCCGCTACGTTCTTACTGACAGCAAACATCAACAAGAAAATCAGCGGTCCGCAGATATGTACTCTCTCGCAGTTATGTACTCGCTCCGAACCTTAAACAATGCCTAATTTGCACCATCATCAACACTATAAACAAAAACAGTACTACTTCCAATATACAATCTACCCCCAGCTGACCTATATAAGCATTACTATACTCGTTTTTTTTCCATCTGTCCACCAGCCTTTGGTGTTTGCGTATGGTAACACTGAGTGCCAGGCTTTGGATAGTTACATTCAGCTTACATTTAACAATTATAATAATATCCTATTTCGAATATTAGCGGTGTAATTCGCATACAGTAAATTATTAAAACACTTTTCAGTTACAAATGTACACCCAGATGTAAGGACAACGCTTTCTCCCTATTTTCATTGTAACCAATCGTCAAGTCGCGTTGTTCTTACTTTCATCCGATAGAGCGTTCCGCGGCCTTTTCGCCGATGTATAACACTTGCAATTCCATTATTTGTACGCTTAATTATATCTAAATGAATGTCTGTAAGAAAACACAAATTTACCGTCTTGGAGCCATTTGTTTGCGGTGCGAGACTGCACTACATATCCGTCCGCACCTGTCTATGTCAACTCAGTTTGTCTGTAAATAAATCATCAGTACACTTCTACCTGCCTCTTTGTCCACCTCTCAAAACTGGTGACCTCCTGGAGTTGGTGACACAGCGGTTTAGGCCCAGCCTTTAACAGACTAATTACGGCCGCTCACCTTCAGAGAACCTTTAACGGACTCAATACGGCGCCACAGTTTAGGTCTCTGAAAACTCCACTGCGAGGACGACACCAACGCCATTAACGGACTAATCACGGCACTGCTTCCCAGCGTGTTTTGGCATTTATTTCGAGGACGGGTAGCTGGGTGCTGGTCACCCAACACGAAATTCAGGCGGCGGTTCAGAAACATCCATCCGACGTCGCGGCCTCCTTTGTCTCACTCGGGGGACGCCAGATATCTTCTCGACCCGCCTCAATTGCAGGCCTCCTCGGTTTTTCCCCCGGCGCCATTGTCGCACCTGCGAGTCCCCAGACGAAATCCCCTGCCTGCCGGCGCCGCTGCTACACCCAGGGATGTGCTTTACCCACCCGACGTCGCTGCCTGTGGGCCTCCCCTGCCTGCCGACACTGCTGCTATACCCAGGGACGTGCTTTACCCACCCGACATCGCTGCCGCACACGTGGGCCTGCTCGGCCCCCTGACGTCGCTGCCTGTGGGCCTATTCAAACCCTCGACGCTGCCATTATTCCTGGGGCTCGCTCGGCCTTCCTGACGTCGATGCTACACCTGTGAACCTGCTCACCTTTTCAAACGCCGCCGCCTGTAGTCCTCCTCGGCCCACCAACACCACTGCCACGCCTGTGGGCCTCCCCTGCCTGCCGATGCCACTACCTGTGGGTTTCCTCGACCTGCTGACGCCGCTGCTCACCTGTGGTTCCACTCTGCCCGCGGGACGCCGCTGCCGCGCTGGGGACTTCCTCAGCCCAACCTACGCCGCTGCTGCACCTGGGGATTCCCACGGCCTGTCCCACTCCACCACCACACACAATGCAGCTCTCTCTCGCAGTTTTGGTCGCCCGGCATACAGTAGAACCCCCCAGGCTACCGCCAGGGGAGGCATCCTGTCGATCAGCAAAACCGAAGGACTATACTCGAGGACGCCCCACATCAAGTGCCACAACGACACGGGGTCGCCCCCTGCCTCCAAGATTGTCATCCAATAATTACTCCATAATCATTGTCTTGGGGCGGAGTATTTGTAAGGACAACGCTTTCTCCCTATTTTCATTGTAACCAATCGTCAAGTCGCGTTGTTCTTACTTTCATCCGATAGAGCGTTCCGCGGCCTTTTCGCCGATGTATAACACTTGCAATTCCATTATTTGTACGCTTAATTATATCTAAATGAATGTCTGTAAGAAAACACAAATTTACCGTCTCGGAGTCATTTCTGTTTGCGGTGCGAGACTGCACTACATATCCGTCCGCACCTGTCTATGTCAACTCGGTTTGTCTGTAAATAAATCATCAGTACCCAGCTACCTGTCTTAATCTCTGGTCCTCACACAGATATCCTTTTATTTACCTAAAACTTACACATAGCGTAACTACCTAAAGCCCAGGACGCAGTGTTACCATAGGCGGGTGGACAGATGGAAAAAAACCGAGTATAGTCTCTACTAGATCTCAAAAAACAGTAACAATCATCAAACCCCATTGCATGCTTTAGATTTGGATGAATTTACAACAATTCGTACTACTACATCCTTGTAGCATGTGTAAATCTTATAGTATTCCTCAATACTACAGAAAATATAACACATACTACATTGTATGTAATCATATGATGGCACTTTCACATAAATTTCTAAGCATTCTGCTCCTCTAGTTGTTCCGAATTACTGTGAAACATTCGAACATTCTGACAGTTTAGAAAGTGAAACTGGATAATAGTCAACAGTTCAACAAGCATTTACATCAAGCCACAGGCCACAAAAGAATCTTAATTAATTGAAAAAAACGAAACTTACTGATAACTTGGCAGAAATCTACAATGCAGTTCCTACAATATGCTAATTAACTGTACAGGCAGTCCCCGGTTATCGGCAGGGGTTCCGTTCCCGATGGGCTGACGATAACCCTAAACCACCATTGACCGATACTCAGCGATTTATGGCGTCTCTGTTTGGTATGTTATGGTGCCGTTAACTGGAACTCAGCCTGTTATAGCGCCATAAAGCACAGATTTTATGGCGATAACCAGATCGCCGATATCCGGGGACTGCCTGTATAAACTGGCTACAATATAATGACAATATTCATGAACTGTTGAGAACACTCACAAACCCAAAGACATACAGTTTGGGTTAGGAAATAACCTTTTCCTTGTGTAATTACCTTAGTTCAAGAGTACAGTAGTACTCTTAAAAGTTTTACTAAGCATAACTTTAATAAAGGAAAAATCTAGATCTATTTCCATGGCTGGACATTGAGAATACAGCTCCCATGTGATACAGCCACACAAAGATATCCATGATTGATATAATTTTTTGCCTGAAGAATATAGAAAAAGTGCAGGCGAGACAATTTGATAAACCTATCAAGAAAATGAGAATTTTGCCATCTTTTATTGTTTTACTTTCACTTGTGTATGCTTTGTTCAGCCTTCAGCTCAAGACTGGTTTGAAACACTGATTAGGACAAAACTATCCCTAATAGGGCGGGGTGTCCTACAATACTGAAAATTACCTACTTCCTGCTGCCATGCAAATCAAACTATCTTAAGCTGACGGCTGAAACAATTTAATTGCAAATTAAACAATGTGGGGCTGATGCATTGTTGGGTATAATGGGTAGGCTTGAGAAACAGGTCAAACCTAACCTTTTCCTAGAACACCGTATCCTGACCAAACCAGAAACTTACTTCTAACCTGACTTATGACGCTGCGGCCCTGACCTGGCCGAGAGGAGGCTTCATACCCCTGGACCACCCCAAACATCAATGGATATCAAGAAAAGATCTGCAGGACTCAATTTATGAAATGAAACTCAAAACACCTACCAGTCTCCCTAACCTGCTCTACATACTAGCTGTTAACTATGAAATAACACTATACGTATACCAGCTTCTTATGAAATAACACCAATATTATTATGAACTGAATAGTATAGAATTTAGGACAAAGGTCAAGCACTGGGGCCTTATGAGGTCATTCAGCACCGAAACAAGAAATTGACAGCAAAAGGTCTGAAAGGTGTAATTGGAGGAAACTCTCAAAGCAGCTGAGCAATTAGGCTGGCCAGATGTCCTACTTCAGGCAGGACAGTCCTGTTTTTGAGCAGTAGTATGTCCTCCGTTCTGCGCCACCTCAAGCACGACGTTAATTTGCCCTTCTTTTTGGGGCCTGTCTGAAACAAACCAGTTTTTTTCAACAATGAAAGCTTGGAGAAATGATAGAAACCATCTGCAAGTGGACTCAATTAGAGCAGAGCTCCAAATCTGTAATAGCTTCTCAGAAGAGAGTCCAGCCATGTAAGAAAGACTCCTCGCCAACCTAAAACTCTTCTAAATGGTACTACTCCCTTTCAATTCTTTATACTGTGTGAATATATGTATCGTGTAACATACAGGGTGTTCATAAGTCCCAGTACCATTACAAGTATTTATTGCTCAAAAAACATATGTCACAGAAACTGTATAACATAGAGTAATGCAGTTTTTTTTAGAATGTTCTACATTTCCTCTAGTTAACATTCTGAGCAATAAATACTCGTAATGGTACTGGGACTTTATGGACACCCTCTTCATTACATTATAGTGATAGGCTATTTGACAAACACTAAGTATATTTTGTACATATTAGCTATACAACTTTTTTATATTTCAACTCCTCATTCAACATGCTTAATATAGGTAAAAGTATGTGCTGGCAAAATTAAACAAAAAAAAAAAACTTTGGAAATGGCCAGCCTAGTTGCACTAATAAATCAACTGTTGGGAAAGGGTGGAAAGTACATAGTAAGGTGGAAGACTAAAAGGAGGTACAGTAAAATGGACTGACCGGTGTGTATTACCAAAGGGGGTTATAGTAGTAGCATGGCCCTCAAGCAAAACAGCAACACTATACCTATTGAGGCTGATCGTAACTATCCTATATCACTATCAAGAAAACAATCGTCACTATATCTGTCACTCGAGGATAGTCAGAGCCATTATGGATGCCACCTGAATATAATGAATATATTCACCATCACAACTTTTTACCTTTTCCTGTCTTATACCCACAAAAACTAATGTTAAATTGTGAATAAACAATCAACACTGAAGGAAACTGCAATTTCTATTATATTAACCAACGCAAATATAACGTCACAAATGAAATATAATGTTGCTACTGTTCATATCGTCGGGCAAAGTCGAACGAGCTGGAGGTGAACACAGCACATCATCGGTCACCGAAGGCCGGTTGGCGGTTACAAGAGCACCGAAGGCGCTGAAGCCTGAACGTGAACTGTCAAAGAACGTGCAGGCAGCAGACATAGTTTACATCCGGTAAGTCTCTAAGACGCTGATGAATCAGCCAATCAGAACGGATTTTGGCCAAATGCTCGATTCTGATTGGCCGATTCCTAGTCGCCGCAAACCCACCTCAAGACAGAACGGAGAGTCGAGTAAAAACGAAAACAATTTTTCTTTTTTTTTTTCTTTTTAAATAACTTATTTGAAGTTTTATAGCTTAACTTATAATGTCAGGATTTGCCAGAATAATTTATGAATCGATTTACACACCTAGTTTTCTTTCCAGGCCTTTTTTCTGGTTTTATCATACGAATATTGAAAGAAAAAACTTTCAGTCTGTAATTGTGATTAACTTCGTTGGCAAGGGTCCAAATTTGGAGCACCACTACTACAACCACCCTGCCATCCTAACCCCCCCTCTATCCAACAGACTTGGGCCTGTATTTATCAAAGCTCGCAAATCCTTAAAGGCGCTGTCACACTAGCGAAATTCCCGTCGACTTTTTTTCTGAGTTGTCGTGGACTTTTCAAAGAAGTCGACGTCATTCCGTACTCTGGTTGTCACACACGTTCTTCTTTATGTCGTAGTTGTCGTCGTCAAAACGTAAACAAACAATCTGAGCTGTTACTTCCCTGGAATGATAAAACAACTATGCTTTATAACACACAGCAACTAGTGGGTCGTGGCTTGCATGTGTTTAATGATGCTGCATAAAAGTTTTTTTTTTTTTAAAAAAGTCTTTGTGTTCGGTCGCTTGGTTAAAAGACGTGAAAAGTTTTATTTAAAAAAAAATAAGCTAGGGCTAGCCTAGATAGCTTCTTATTTCGTAACCTTATTTACACAACCACAGTCAGACTGTATTATAAATTAAGCTAGAGAAACTGCAAAAATGTTAAAGATTTTTGTTTATATTATTTGCTAATTCAAAAAATAAAATATAAAATGAGAGCAGACCTAGGCTATATAACAATCTGATATTCACGATATAGCATGCTTATCTGTATAAGATCAGCAAGTTCAGGAAAGTTTTCCCTGAATCGCATGGTGACTCTTGGTAATTTTTTTTCATTTAAGACCCTTTTTCATAAAACTAGCATGCTATGTTCCCATAAGCATAATCTCTCCCATCTTCGACCAAAAAACTGTTCTGGCAATCTTGTCCACTTGAAATGCGCGCTCTCCGAAATATAACAAACAATAAAGTCGACGACGGTAGCGTCGGTACCGTTTTCAAAATTCGTGACGACGACACCAGAAAGTCGTCGTCAAACATGAAAGTCGGACGTCAGATTGAAAAGTCGACGGAAATTTCGCTAGTGTGACAGTGCCTTAAGAGTACTCTTAAATCATTAAAACACTCTTAAGGCGCTGTCACACTAGCGAAATTTCCGTCGACTTTTTCTGAGTTTGTCGTCGACTTTCCAAAGAAGTCGACGTCATTCCGTACTCTGGTTGTCACACACGTTCTTCTTCATACCGTGGTTGTTGTCGTCAAAACGTAAACAAACCATCTGAGCTGTGACTTCCCGGAATGATAAAACAACTATGCTTTATAACACAAAGCAACTAGTGGGTCGTGCTTGCATGTGTTTAATGATGCTACTTATAATTTAAAAAAAAAAAAAAAAAAAAGTCTTTGAGTTCGGTCCTGGTTAAAAGACGTGAAAAGTTTTACTTAAAAAAAATAAGCTAGGGCTAGCCTAGATAGGCTATTCGTAACCTTGTTTAAACAACCAGTCAGACTATTATAAATTAAGCTAGAGAAAACACTGCAAAAATGTTTAAGATTTTTGTTTATATTATTTGCTAATGCAAAGAAAGAAAACAATGAGAGCAGACCTAGGCTATATAACAATCTGATATTCACGATATAGCATGCTTATCTGTATAAAGATCAGCAAGTTCAGGAAAGTTTCCCCGAGTAGCGAGGTGATCTCTTGGTAATTTTTTCATTTAAGACCCTTTCTCATAAAACTATCATACTTATGGTCCTATAAGCATCGTCTCTCCATATCTTCGACCAAAAACTGTTTTGACAACCTTGTCCACTGTACCAAGAACTTGAAATGCACGCTCTCCGAGATATAAACAAACGATAAAGTCGACGGTAACGATGGGTTGAATTCCATCGGTACCTACCGTTTTCAAAATTCATGACGACGTCACCAGAAAGTCGTCGTCAAAACATAAAAAGTCGACGTCAAATTCAAGTCAACGGAAATTTCGCTAGAGTGACAGCGCCTTTAAAGTTATGAAAATTTTTAAGAGAATTTTACGAAGCCTCTTAAGGCGCTGTCACACTAGCGAAATTTTGTCCGTCGACTTTTTCAAATGGAGTGTCGTGGACTTTCCAAAGAAGTCGACGTTCATTCCGTACTCTGGTTGTCACACACCGTTCTTCTTCATACCGTGGTTGTCGTCGTCAAAACGTAAACAAACCATCTGAGCTGTGACTTCCCGGAATATGATAAAAACAACTATGCTTTATAACACAAAGCAATTAGTGGGTCGTGCTTGCATGTGTTTAATGATGCTGCGTAGAATTTAAATTAAAAAAGTCTTTGGGTTCGGTCCTGGTTAAAAAGATGTGAAAAGTTTGTTTAAAAAAATAAGCTAGGCCTACCTAGATAGGCTATCGTAACCTTTTTACGCAACCACAGTCAGATTGTATTATAAATTACGAACTGGATATTGGTACGGCAGCCGTACCCCGATCTCGGTAGATATTGGTACGGCAGTGAATCGCGCATGCGCGAACCCTGGTTTACCGCCTCACGCCACATATCCAGCCAGACTATATACTACTGAAGTATACACAGTCTTTGGGCATATCAGTGACAGCAGAAAAATGGTGACGGAACAGCATGAACCGCGGAATAATACATTAGTTTTCGCCGAAAAACAGATGTTTTCATGCTTTAACGAGCTGAAGAAAG
>NC_087214.1:31036166-31052181 GCF_015104395.2 Macrobrachium nipponense
CCAGGATCCTCTTCTCAGACCAACGGCCTCTACCAGAATTTGAACCAACACCAGTCTTACCTAGGCCATGTACCTACCAATGTATTATGACAACCTACTAAACCATATATGAGTACACGTATTGATATTAGGCTCCACACGATTTGGATGAATATAGCGGGAAATGGTCATATCACTCCAATAGTCCATAGATTACTTGCTGCATCTGTAGTAGCTCAGCACAGGATGCAGCTCAGTCATCAGTATGCCTTGATCCTTGATGGGGAATATATTGCCCCTCTGTATCCCGTGATGTCTTTTTATATATTTGCTCATAAACATACTCGGGGATTGCTGTTGGTTTTAGTCCATCTTTTATGATAGTATGTCAGCTGTAATTGTAATCTTGCAAAGAAAAGTGGCAAGTAATATTAGAAAAAACTTGTAGACCTCACAAAAGTTACTGCATCTTCCCATCTCGGTAAATCTCATAAATTTTTTAGAATGAATATACTCAGAATTTGTTTATGATTTTAGGTCTTATTTGTTGATTTTTAAATTATTAGAAAAAACATGTACATAAAACTTGTTAAAATTTATGAGTGTTGGAAAAAGAGGCCTTGCACAGGGTTGTAAATATTCACTTTCAACTTCCTGTAGAAGGTACAGAAAATTTTTTTTAACTTATTTTCTTACACCAAGTGCATTTACATATCATCTTCTTTCCATTGATGTGTTTTTTCTTAAATCGATTAAACTTATAGTTTGTCTGGTGGATGGGTGTGCTTAATATAACATATATGTATTTAGTCTGTCCTGTGGGGGATAGTTTTGCAGTGGCAAAATGTTGTCCAGAGACAAAGTTCTTATACCATTAATGTTCGGCCCTAAGGGATGTCTTGACCACAATTTGTAAGTGGAAATGACTGGTTGGTGGATGTAGTACTAGTCTAGAGCAGCAGTTCTTAACCTTTTTATGACTACGCCCCCTCTAAGAGTTGGAAATTTCTTTCACGTCCCCCTTGCATCTATGATTCAAATTCCCTCCCAAGGAAAGTAAAATAAATAATGAGAAAGAGAATGGGTTTGGAGGGATAGGGAGGAAGGCCAACAACTACAAAACATGGTCAGCCCAATAAGCATAACTAGAGTAGTAGACTCTAGGAAAGTAACGTTATAAGGCGACACTTGCATTTTTCATAAACTTCTGAATGTTAGTTCTTCACTCTTGGTAAGATAATAATAAATATAGTTAGGGATGTTTTTTTTTTTCATTTTTCCTTAGGGCTCGCGCCTCCCCTGGAAATTGCTGATGCCCCTCTAGGGGGGCACCCCCCCCAGGTTAAGAACCACTGGTTTTGCTCATTAGTTTCAATTTGTTGACCTCATAGCTGCCCATATGGGGGTAGTGCAGTCAGTGAACCTCATGTGGAGCACTGTAGGCATTACTTCAGGTTCTTTGCAGCGTGCCTTCCTTCAGCCCCTAGCTGCAACCACTTTCATTCCTTTTACTGTACCTCCTTTCATATTCTCTTTCTTCATCTTACTTTCCACCCTCTCCTAACACTTTGAAGTTTTCCTCCCGTTACACCTTTCAAACCTTTACTGTCAATTTCCATTTCAGTGGTGAATGATCTCTTAGGTCCCAGTGCCTGGCCTTTGGTCTAAATTCTTTATTCAACGCAACTAACCTAAGCTAGCATACATGGGCTGGTTGAATACAACTGTTGTTCATTTCTGTAACATATTGTATATTGTGTCTTGAGTAAGTAGGAGTGGTCAGCACCCCGTACCATCATTTGTTGGATGCATATTGTGTGCAGTTATCCATGCATTTATTTGTGATGGTTTGTTAACTTGGCTGTTGCGATAGTTTCCCCATGATGGTTGGTAGAATCTTGGAGTTTGCCTCTGAACTGTAGCCTTCGACAATGATAATAAATTGTAGATCCTGTCAAGATTTGCTCAAATGCTGTACTTACAAGGTGTCATAAGTAAGCTAGTTGGAATTAAGAAATTACTTTCATGCTTTAAGTGCACCCTCATCACATCATTTCTGATTGGTGCGCACGTATCTGGTGTGTCGCCAAAGTTCAAGAGTAAATGCTTGACATATGTTCTGGTTTATCTTCCTATCACTGGCGCTAGACTGTTACTCTGTGCCGATATTACCGTTTTTGATGTGGGTAAATTGAAGTGATACATCTTTCTTAATTGTACAGAGTGAGTGTGTAGACTCTCGGTGAGTAGTATTATATCAGCACCCACAGTACCTTCTAGTGGCTGTGCAGAAAATGCCCGGTCAGATATGAATTGGTCAGTGATCATGCAAACTGTGTAATACACTCAATTTTTTTCTGAGTATGATATGGAATTTTTTTCTGAGTATGATATGGAGAAGCTAATTGTTGAAATGGTAGTTTGGACTGGAATTCTCAAGACCAATTTTGGTTCTCATTGATGGGCAGCAGTTGCAAATAACAGTACCTTGCATCATTGTACAATATGAGGGACGCGGGTAACAAACTGCTGCGTAAAAGAAAGCCAAATGATATAGTACACCATTAAGGTTGCTCTGTTTCATATTTTAGAGAATTTGAGAATTGGCACCAGCGTTTGACATTACCAGATGCTGATGGTTTCTTTATCATTGCTAACAAAAAGGAAGTAAATTTCATCATATTGTATAGAAGGCACTGAATATTTAATGCGCCTCAGTGGCGTGGTCAGTATGGTGTTGGCATGCCACCTCAGTGGCCGCAAGTTTGATTCTCGGACATTCCACTGAGGGGTAAGAGATGTGTATTTCTGGTGATATAAGTTCACTCCCAACATGGTTTGGAAGTCACGTAAAGCTGTTTGTCCCGTTGCTGAATAACCACAGGTTCCATGCAACGGAAAAGCACCATACAAACAAACAAAACTGAACATTTATTGCCCAAGGATCCTGCCCAAACTATATGTTTCATCTTAAAAAGAAATAGGATAAGGTTTTGTACTGAAATGAGATGAGGGAAGTTGGTTAAATGTCAAAATATATTCTTGTAGCTGTATAGAAAGTGATGTCATTCATGGTTTTTTGCCTTTAGGAGGAAAGTGAAGCAGAATAGTACCATCAAATGCTGGGCCTCTACACATCATACTGACATGTTCTCTTTCTTCCATCTTTCTTTCCACCCTCTCCTGACAGTGCAACTGCAAGGTTTTCCTCCGGTTACACTCTTCAAACCTCTATACCTTTAATTTCCGTTGCAATGCTGAATGACCTCGTAAGTCCCAGCACTTGGCACTTGGCCTAAATCCTATCTTCTATTCCTATATTCTAAACCAAAGGGAAAAGGAGCATACTGATCCGGGCTCCCCCTCTCAGTGGGAACAGTAGACTCACTCACATGAAAACAAAAAAACAATAAAAACTGTATGCAATTCCCTCCTCCATCGAAGCAAATAGCTAACTAACCCCATTTTTGGGTTTTGAGCACAAATAACAAGGTTTATGTATTCTGTGAATAAAGATGTTTGAAACCTGTTCTTTGCTGTTAGAGATGTCTTTACAGTAAGTCCTCGGGTTACGCCGGTCTCGACTTACGATGTTTCGTGGTTACGAACGCGCCCCCATAAAAATATAAAAAATAATATTTTGCGTCGTTCCGTCTTACGCGGTTTAGCGTCGTAAGCAACGTAAACAAACGCGAACTAGTTCCGGGCGCACGGCGGAAGAATACGCTTTGTGGGGGAGAGGACGGCGTCGCTTCGCTACGCTCATTCCTCGCCCATACGCCATTTTGGTTGTTTACACTGCCTCTCTCTCCCTCGTGTTGTATCGTTTTTGTAACTTTTTGCTCTTTGTTATGGCTCCCAAGTGCAAGGCGGACTCTTCTGATGGTAGTGCATCGAAGAAAAGAAAGGCCATCACCATGGAAATTAAAGTGGACATTATAAAGCGATCTGAGAAGGGAGAAACGCCAACAAACATTGGCCGCTCGCTTGGCCTTAGCCGTTCGACCGTTGCTACCATTATCAAAGATAAAGAGCGCATCGTTGAACATGTGAAAGGATCTGCTCCTATGAAAGCGACAGTGATAACTAAGCAGCGTAGTGGTCTAATAATTGAAATGGAAAGGTTATTGGTGCTTTGGTTGGAAGACCAAAATCAACGGCGTATCCCAGTCAGCCTTATGGTGATTCAGGAGAAGGCGAAAAGATTGTTTGAAGTGTTGAAAAAAAAAAGAAAAGGGGGAGGGAAGTGAAAGTGAAGAGTTTGTGGCTAGTAGGGGTTGGTTTATGCGATTTAAGGCTCGGGCCAATTACCATAACCTTAAATTGCAAGGTGAAGCTGCTAGTGGGGATGAGAAAGCAGCGAGTGAATTTCCTAAAGCGTTGTCTGAGATAATTAAGGAGGGGGGTTATTCTGCTCAGCAAGTGTTTAACGTAGACGAGACAGGTTTGTTTTGGAAACGTATGCCTAACCGCACTTACATCGCCAAGGAGGAGAAGTCAGCACCCGGTCATAAAGCCAGCAAGGAGAGGCTAACTTTACTTCTTGGGGGTAATGCTGCTGGCGACTTCAAACTGAAGCCCTTGTTGGTGTATCAGGCTGAAAATCCAAGGGCACTCAAGGGCATTTGGAAGGGTCAACTACCAGTAATTTGGAAGTCCAACAAAAGAAGGCATGGGTGACACTTGCAGTGTTTGAGGACTGGTTCGTAAACCATTTTGTTCCAAGTGTGGAGCGGTATTGCGCCTCCAAGGGTATCTTTCCTTTAAGGTGTTGCTAGTGCTGGACAATGCCCCTGGACACCCTGCCCAGCTGGGAGACTTCAACCCTAATGTCAAGGTGGTTTACCTTCCACCTAATACCACGGCCCTTTTACAGCCTATGGACCAAGGAGTGATTGCTTCGTTCAAGGCCTACTACCTACGAAGGACAATTGCTATGGCTTTACAGGCAACTGAAACCAAGAAGGACTTGACTCTGAAGGACTTTTGGAAATCCTACAACATCCTTGATGCTGTAAAGAACATTGCTAATTCCTGGGAGGAGGTTAAGCAAACAAACATGAATGGTGTCTGGAAGAAAATTTGTCCTCAATTTGTGAATGATTTCCATGGGTTTGAGGACACAGTTCAGCTAGTTGTCAAGAACGTTGTTGCCCTGAGTAAGGAAATCAATTTGGAGATGGAGGTTGATGATGTTACAGAGCTGCTGGAGTCTCATGGCGAGGAGTTATCTGCTGAGGACCTGATACAACTGGAGAAGCAGATGATAGAGGAAGAAGAAGAAGCACACCCACCCCAGAGCCTAAGGCTTTCACAAGGCAGGACTTGATAAGAGGTTTTGCAGAGTTGCAGCAAGCGTTGTCAACTTTTGAGGCTCAGGATCCCAACTTGGACAGGTTCACTAGGGTTTCCAGAGGCGTCATGGATTTGATGCAGTGTTACAAAGGAGATCTTGGGATGAAAAGAGGTCGCTCTCTGTTCAGACTAACCTGGAGCAGTATTTTAAGAAGGTAGAGAGGCCTGCAGGAGATCCTGTACCCTCTACCTCAGCTGCCTCTGCTAATCCAGACTCGCCTGCCCCACAATCTCCAGCACCTTCTGAATGTTCTGCTAACCCAGACTCACCTGCCCCAGTATCTCCAGCACCTTCTGTAGGTTCTGCCTCACCTAAAGACTCACCTGCCCCAACATCTCCAGTAGTATGTTCTGCCTCACCTCAAGAATCACCTGCCTCAGCATCTCCAGTAGTATGTTCTGCCTCACCTCAAGAATCACCTGCCTCAGCATCTCCAGCAACTTCTGGAGGTTCTTTTTCTCTTCACTAACCTCCCCCAGTCTCTCCAGCACCGCAGCTTCCTCTCCAGTGTGCAAGCCAATCAAATTAATAAAGGTAAGGAATTGTTCTCTCGTTGTTATTGATAGGTATTTACATTAAATCATGTGGTATTTTTCAATGTTCCGACTTACGCTGAAAATCGTGTTACGACGCATCTTAAGAACGGATCAACGTCGTAACTCGAGGACCCCCTGTATACTATTTTATTTATACTTGAATAATACTGGCTGTTTTTCTTGTATTCAAATAAAAATTAACATAAAATTAAAGGTTCAGAATACGGGTTATTAAGGCAACAGTATTTTAAGTAACAGCATTATTTTGTTGTAAATAAATGTCCAACTTACAACCTTGAATTTAATCTTGTTTTTTCTTTACAGAATAATTGAAAATATACTGTCCATCCAAGTCGTCACCCACATCCAAGTTATGAGTTTAGTGTATAGGACCAAAATCCCGTTTACTGTTCACCAGAAGTACTTTTGCTTCCAGCTTCGATTTACGCAACGCCAATTCTAAGGTCATTGGTCTGTGTATCCATAAGTTGTCACATAAGAATAACTGGCTTATGTGTATTTTACGTGTGATGTATCTTCATTCGTATTCTTAAGTCTGGCTTTCCTTACATGAGGTTCAATGTTTGAAGAGTTTTCTCCATATAGTTTTATACTTTGTGCTTTTTTAGTCAAGACTGATGTGGTTTCAAACCATCTTGCCTTAGCTTCCTTTCTCATTCTTGTAGACGTAGTGTTACTACTACTTGCTCTGATTTTCAGTCTTCAGCTCTCCATTGCCATCTTCCAGTATACAAACATTATTGTAAGACTTCTTTCTCTGACTCTGCTCTCACTTACATATTTATTTGGTAAATTGTCAGTTTTCCAAATAAGTGATCCTTTTCTGTATTTCCCATTACCTTCTGTTACTTCTGTCGAATGACCCCCATATTCTTTGGAAGCTTGAATTTCAGGTTAGGGGACCTTGTGGGCTTCTTTTTTACGAATAGGGTTCATCTTCTGAATATTAATAATAATAATAATGATAATAATAGAAATAACAACTGGACATATGCATACACAAGCTCCTAGGGGCCTCCCTGTAATTTTCTCTGTGACTGATCTGGATGGGCACACGTGATTTCAAATTCTGTGGCTGTTTCTACCACTATATTCCCGGAAGTTGTAACATCATGATAAAGTTCCAGCACTTGTTAAGTAAGACCTTCTTGTGCCCTTTGCTGTTGTAAGGTCCCATCTAATTGCTTTTCCGGGTACTTGGTTGAATGCTTTCTCAAAACATACCACTGTATTACTTCCTTTTCTAACGTGTATCTTCTTATGTAGTCATTGATTTTAAAAGATATTTATTAAAAATTTTTTCCATCACCCATACTTATCACACTGTGTTTCAGCAGTCTTAGTTCCTCGGATGAGTGGTTTTCGCGCTCGGCTACCATCCCGGTGGCGCGAAGTTCGATTCTCGGCTCAGCCAAGGCAGAAGCAGAGGAATTTATTTCTGGTGATAGAAATTCATTTCTCGACATAATGGGGTTCGGATCCCACAGTGAGCTGTAGGTCCCGTTGCTAGGTGACCATTTGGTTCCTAGCCACGTAAAACTATCTAATCCTTCGGGCGAGCCCTAGGAGAGCTGTTAATCAGCTCAGTGGTCTGGTAAAACTAAGATATACTCAACTTCAGCAGTCTTCCTCTTCCTTTCTATTTTGATCAGTGTAGTGATGTTCTTTAACCTTTACCTGTAAGTCTTGTGATTCTCTCACTCCTTTTAGTGCCACTTGGATAATACTGTCTTAAGGTACCTTACAATGTTTCCTCCTTGTGTCTGACTTGTTCACATTTGTATACTGTATGAATAACTTGATCATGAAATATATAGAAAAAATTTTCATGGCATTTGTATACTGTATATCTATTTCTTGGTGTATATTTGTAGGCATTTATTCATTTTCATTACGTCTATTCCACGTACGACATTATGTCCTGATGGTTATGGTGTTTCAACAATTCTCCTTGTATTTAAATAAGGTACATGTATTGTTATCTATTCGATTATTCATTTATTTTTTCCTTCATAATAAGTGATCTCTTCTTTCTGTTTCCCATTTTCTTCTGATGCTTCTTTTTAAAATATACCATATCCTCTGGAAGCTTGAATTTCAAATAGTTGGCTTCAGTGACCTTGTTTGGTATGGATCGGGTTCATTTTCCGAGTAACAATGATAGTAATTTCAGACTGCCCATAATTGCAAGAAATGTTTGCTCATTTTGAGTAGGCGTTTATTCTGGTTGTTTTGGTGCTTTGTTTGTGTCTGAAGGATTCTCCTGACCTCTTCAGATGTTGCATCCTGTTTTGATATCTGTAGTGATCCCTCTGTCAAATCAAGATCCTCCAAGTTCCAAGTTCTTTCTCTTCATCCAGAAGAAACTGGAAGCATTGCCTTTACTGTTCCATATTGTTTTTTTTTTCTTCTATTTTTTTTCCTGTTCATTTATATGCATACCGTTACGTTATCAAAGACGCATTCTTTTTCTGGTTTCTTATATGCCACAGCACATCCTTACTGAGCCACTTGCCAATTTACCTCCCTCTTCTTCTCATAGGCCTTCCTTTCCTCTTCAGCTTAGTCTTTCCCAGAATTTGGAGTCTCGTGTTATTTCCGCATCCTTCTGAAAACCTCAGCCTTTATGAAAGACTGTGTGAGGTTGCTCAGGCTACTCATAGTTCCTGTGGTATTTTTCTGGTTCTTAGCTGACTGACAGCAGTAACTATTTTTTTATTTTATCCAAGACAGTCTTGTATGGCGCTCCCAATTAAGTTGCAACTCGTGTGGCTTAGTGTAGATGGTACAAAACATTCTCTATGGCATCTGTTAGACTTAGAATATATCACTTTGTACCCTTTACTTTTCAGCATGTGATTGTCCAATTTTCAGTATAATTTTTTTTTACATGTATTGTACGTCACTCGGTCCTTCTTTCACAAAGATTGTTAAGTCTTGTCATTTGTAAGTAAGATAAATGGGTCTCGTGTGTTGTAATTCAATTTCCCACCGATTAAACTAATTCCATGTAATTCTTTGAAGAATGTTCAATGGGACCATGTTAATGTTGAGTTGAAAATGCAAAAGACTTATTCCCTTCTATTATGAAATTTTTTCAGAATTGTCAGCAGTATGTGTGAATGAACAACTTGCACATTTTTAAAGAACTGCAATTTATTAGATAGAACAAAAATTTTGCTGTTAAAAACTAACCATTCGAGTCAGCCTAGTAACACTTTAAGTGCTTTATCTGCTTTAATGTCGTAGTAATTCAAGAACTTATTCTTGGTGGGGTCCAACAATGTAACTTTGTGGTCTTGATAAATGAGTGCACAGTATAATGTAAAGTGCCTTATATATTATATTTTTATAATGAAATTTTTATATTCCCTGTAGGTTTTTATAGCATAATTTTATATATATTTTTAATGTTATGTTTAGAAGTATTTTCTGATTGTAGTGTTCTTTACATGTAGTAATGTTTCATTGCTTTTTGGCAGTTTTATATCACCGTTGTTTTTTCAAAAGCGATAAGCACAATTTGGCTTTTGGAACTCATTGACTGTCAAGAATGGGTCATTTTTTGTGAGGTTTTAAGATTATTTCTTTAATTGGCAAAAAAATGTAACATGTTAAAATGTGTTTCTTTGTGTTGTAGTACTTGCTTTTATCTATGATTAGCGCAGTTTATTAATCTAGCATTATTTGTGTGACTTTTTGGACACCATAATCCACTGTGGGAAAAAAAACTTTAGACACCGTTGTAGAAAGGAAAAGGAGAAAACCAGGCCCTAATAGGTGGCTTTTGTAGGGAAGGTTGTGCAGGGTTAACATTTTTACATCAGTATTTACATTCCTTTTTGTGTACCTCCTCCATGACTATAACTCTTTCTTCCATCATGCTATCCTTAATCCTCTCCTAAGAATATTTCATAGTGCAACTGCAAGCTTTTCCTCCAGTTATAGCTTTGAAACTTTTCTACTCTCAATTTCCTTTTCAGTGCTTAATGGTCTCATAGGTCCTTGTGCTTGGCCTTTGCCTAAATTCTATATTCAATTCCACTTCCAGATTTGGCCTCCTTTTCTTGACGTTGGTTAAAAGTTTTGCATTTCAAGCAGTTACATCTCTTATTGCTGCTGCTCCTGGGTGCTTAAGAGAGTCCTCTTCTTCTTGGTTCAGTTTTGACTTAGGAGTTTTTCATTTTCTGTGCTCTGAGTTATATTACCTGTGAAGATGCTTCATTTGACTTCAGTTACTTAAGCCCTCTAGCTACAACGGGAAAGTTTCAGTGCCCATCTCCAAGACATTTCTGAGGGTTTTGTTGAAGACACTTTCCAGAAGTTTATTGTAATTTTTATTCAGAAGATGAAACCTATTCTGTAGAACAAGCCAACCACAGGGGCAATTATGGGCTACTTATTTGAAATTCAAGCTTCTGAAGAATGTGGCTTACATTTCAAGGTAGTAACAGATGGCAATAGGAAATATAGAAAGAGATCAACTCTGAAGCAGTCCAGCTTTTAACCCATTTGCCCTTTGAGTCGTGGGTTTCTTGGCCCTGTATGGGGTTAGTGCTGTCATTGCACTTGAGGTTCTTAACAGCGTCTCTTCGGTCCCCAGCTGCAATCCCATTCATTCCTTTTACTGTACCTCTGTTTCACAGTTTTCATTCATCTTAATTTCCTCCCTCTCCTGACAGTTGGTTCATAGTGAAACTGCGGAATTTTATTTTTCTAACTGGTTACATCTGTCAAACTTTTAATCTATTTCCATTTCAGGGCTGAATATCCTGATGGGTCGTTTCGCGTGGCCTTTGGCCTCAGTTCTATATTCTATTTTATTCTATTCTGGGTTTCTTTATGCCTTGTTTTTCCACATTGGTCTGCTCAGGGTCCTTTTACCTGGTTTGCATTGCAGCAGCTCAGAGGTCTTCCACATTAGTGAGGCAGTTAAGCAAAAAATCGTGCACTTTGGGTTAAAAGCCTGAAACTTGGCACACTGGTCCTTTGGACCCTACTGATTAATTCTGGATTGGATCCACTTCAGCAACCACCTCTGATGGCTGTTATAGACATTTTTCCAAAAAGGCCGCCACTTTTTTATAAATGCTCATAACATTGGCATTCTTCATCATAGAATCACAATCTTGGTGTCAAGATGTACAGTATTGAGGTTAACATTGGCATTCTTCATCATAGAATCACAATCTTGGTGTCAAGATGTACAGTATTGAGGTTGCCAGAAACAGTGGACATGTCACTAGCATCATATGGCACCCATATCAGTCAATTTTCAATATGGCCGCCTTTTTTGTCAGATGCTTTGAACTTTAGCATTATTCATCATGGAAGTATAATCTTGGCATCTGAATGAATAGTACTGAGGGTCCCAGAGACACCTCAACATGTCCACAGTTTCATGTGACAACTAATTAGTCCCTTTGATTTTAGATATATGGCCACCATATTTCAATTTATTATGATATCGATATAAATTTTGATCATTTCGATGCTGCTATAACCAATAGAAGTGTCTACCATGGCATCTATTACAATGGTGCATAATGTATGGTTTCTGTTGGAAGATTTTTTTCAAAAATATTTGCCACATAAACGTATACAGACTCATTTATCTTTTTTACAGCTATAACAAGACAGTAACAAAATAACAATGACAGTGGTGCAGTTATGGTGGTGGTTTAGAATAGACAAAAACTAACCATGTCAAAGCAATATAAGCTTGTAGATAATGTAGAAGCAAGTTGCTCCAAGAAAACTAGTAATCCAACAAACTGGAATCTGTGTGTACTATGCCAAAGAGACACATCAGAGCCCTTGCAGTGCCCGGTTAATTCAACCCAAAGTGATGTGGGTGCTGGGTACAAGTATGTTGTTGAAAACCTGCTCAAATTCCAGGAAATTGGTTCCATACCCTCAGGTCTTACTGTACAACACTTATCACTGACTACTAACCTGGAGCAAGCATTACATGGACATGCTGCAGCATGGCACAAGTCCTGTAGAAAACAAATAAGCAATGCCAGGCTTGACAGGGCAAGTAAAAGGAAGAATGATGAGTCACAGCAGCCTAGCCCAGTTAAAACTAGAAGATCAAGCTCAGAGCATCAACCTAAAAGGCAAACAGAGAATGTGTGCATCTTTTGTGATCAAGAAGCTGGGTCTGCTGGCCTTCACAGGGCTTCCACTTTTGGAATTTATCATAAAGTTAGAAACTGTGCTATTGAACTTTGTGACACTAATCTGTTGGCAAAATTGGCTACTGGGGACATGATTGCTCTTGATGCTCGGTATCATACCAAGTGTTTTGCAAAATTGTATAAACGAGCCGAACTCTCAAGACATGACTCTGCAGAACGATCGTCAGAAAATATGTCACATGGTATTGCATTTGCTGAGTTGGTCTCATATATTGAGACATTTCGGGAGTCGATGGAAGCCAAACCAGTCTTGAAAAGGCAGGATCTAAGGACCCTCTACGTATGTAGACAGACTACGTGAGCTTGGTTTTCAGGCCGCCCAGGTTCATACCACAAGGCTCAAGGAAAGAATATTGTCCGCCATTCCAGATCTCAGAGCTCAAATGGATGGGAGGGAGTTTCTACTTGCTTATGACCAAGACATTGGGGTAGCACTCAAATAAGCATGCCAAGAAGATTTTGACGCAGATGCTTTAGTGCTGGCTAATGCATCAAAAATCATCCGATGTGACATCTTCAAACTGAAGCAGACTTTCAATGGAAGAATCCCTGCTGATTGTCAAGAAAAGTCTGTCCCATTATCTCTAACTGCACTGGTTAACATGATACTTAATGGGCCAGATATCAAAGAGCAATCTCTTCAAGATAAACCAGTGTCATGTGCCAGCAAAACCATCTACCAGATCATTGCATTTAACAGTGTGAAATCCCAAGGACAGAATTCTACAAGTTCAACTCATCGACACAACAGTGAAAGAGAAACACCAGTAGCCATCTACCTAGCATTGAAGATTCATGGAGAAACTAGAAAGAGAGGTCTTGTTGATTGTCTGTACAACCTGGGGCTATGTATCTCTTATGACAGAGTACTTTGGATATCCATGGACATAGCAAACAAAGTTTGTGCTATGTATGATGATGAGGGAGTGGTTTGTCCTCCTAACCTTGCCAGAAATCTTTTCACTGTTGCAGCGGTCGACTATATTGACCACAATCCAAGTTCTACAACATCGAAGGATTCCTTTCATGGTACAGGAATATCTCTTATGCAGCAAACATCTTGTCGCCCTTTCCCAGAAATTGACAATAATTTGCCAAGAAGAATGACTGGTTGCTACATCTGAGTGAACTGATTAAGAAGAATGAGTTTTGCTGCTTACCATGCTTCACTTCAACAGGCTGCAGAAACACCTACTACAAAAGTTGCCCTCATGCCCCTGTTCCTAGAGTGTGCACATTCAGTCACCATGATGAAACACTATGAATGTTGTAAAGTCTGCAACAGAATATCTCAACCCTGGTCAAGTTCCAGTCCTAGTAATGGACCAACCACTCTTTCCCATAGCAATCCTCATATGTTGGGAGGTCTACACATTGAGATTGCTGCCTTCAAGATTCTTGGTGACTGGTTAGATGGCAGCAGTTGGACTACAGCCATCTGCAATGCTGGTGTTGCTACTGGTGGTGTAGCTGATTCTTTGCTAAAGGCCTCACATGTAACCAGAACAAGACATGCCCATCAAGTGACAGCTGCTGCTCTTTTCCTCCTGAAGCATAATGCTTATGGACAATACACACAATCTCTATCTGAAGAATAGCCCATGAGGTTCACAACTTGGAATGACAAGATGTCAGCAGATCAGCCCCAATTTCAATACTGGGAGCTTGTTCTTGAACTGGAGCTGTGCATCCTTCAGATTATTGCATCCATCAGGAAAGGTCATTTCCAAGGCTACATAGAGCCACTTGCTCAGTTTATTCCGTGGGTATTCAGTCTTGACCATAGCAACTATGCAAGGTGGCTATCAGTCCATATAAGGGATATGTGCTCCCTCTCTGCAAAGCATCCTTCCATCTACCAAGAATTCACTGTAGGAGGGTTTGTGGCACGCAAGACTGGACGTCCATTTTCTGCAATGGCACTTGATCAGGCCCATGAGCAAGTCAATGCCTTGGTGAAAGGTGAAGGAGGAGCAGTTGGACTGACTGACAATCCAAATGCCCTACAGCGCTGGATGGTTGCAGGCCCAGAGATATCAAGGATGATCATAGAGTTCGAAGATGTAAGCATTGATGATTCACTAAAGCACCATGAACAAACCTGTCTACTCAGATGACCTTTTCCAAAGAAGTGACAGCCCTTGTCGATGTCACAGAAGACATGGGAAACCCATTTAAAGAAGACAGTGGGGATCTCCTAACTTTGGACACAAAGGTCATTATGAACTCTGATGTACAGAAGACTGTGGAATCTGTGTACAAGGTGGGCAAGGAGCAACATGATTTATTTATCAAGGAAAGGTTCCTGGATAGAACCAAGTCAATCAAGGAACCAATCAAGAAGAATAGTTTCCCTTTGTTCTTAAAGAAGAACTGTCAACCTAAACAAAAGTCACAGATGGCAACAATGAAAGAAGATTGCTCTTTGTTTTCAAGACTGTACATTGCATGTCAGTCCAGAGAAGGCAACCTTGAGGATTTCTTCAAGCATGAAAATCAGCCATGGCCACCACTTTCCAAGGCTGGTGACATGAGGTCAGGGAACAAGGCAGATCTTCTTCATGAGCATGAATCTATGACC
Source organism: Macrobrachium nipponense (assembly GCF_015104395.2). Lineage (NCBI taxonomy): Eukaryota > Metazoa > Arthropoda > Malacostraca > Decapoda > Palaemonidae > Macrobrachium > Macrobrachium nipponense. The sequence continues at coordinate 31,050,840 of NC_087214.1, forward strand.
CAACCACCTGAAGGAACAAACAAACCTGAAGGAAGCCCAGAAGTTACTGCTTTGATCTTAGATGGAGCCGTCATTGTACAAATGCTTTCCCCAGGGACCTCAAAAACTTGGAGACTACACCAATACTGTATTCATGCCATACATTCGACACCAGCTGGAACATGTGAACAGATTGGACATTGTGTGGGATGTGTATGATCCAAACAGCCTCTAAGGAGCCTCCAGAGAGAAGAGAGGGACTGGGATATGAAGAAGGGTTGAAGCTGCCTCAAATGTGCTTAGCAACTGGCAAAGCTTTCTCATGTCAACGAAACAAAACTGAGCGATCACTGCTAGGCAGAAGAACTTACAAATGTACACTTCCCAGGAAGAGAGATGTATAGCACATATGATAAGCATGTGCTTTCATCACCACTTCGAGAAGACCGAAGTCTCATTGAGCCATGCACACATGAGGAAGCTGATACTCAGTCCTTCATCTCCTGGATGCAGCTAACAAGGGACATAAAGATGTCATGGTACAAACATCAGACAGACGTTGTGGTGCTCATCCCGTCTAAGCTACACAGCTTACCTATCGGTGAGGTATAGATATCATTTGGAGTAGGAAAGCATCATAGGTATATCCCATCACACAACATAGCAGCTACCCTTGGTCCATCAAAATTATCTGCACTGGCAATGTTTCACTCATTTACAAGCTGTGATACAACCTCCTTCTTTGCAGGAAAGGGAAAGAAGACAGCATGGGATACCTGGTCTGTTTACCCAGAAGTCACTGATGCATTCCTCCTACTCTCAAATGCCCCACCAAGCATTCCTGACAATGCCTTCGACCTTCTGGAGAAATATGTTGTTCTAATGCATGACAAAGCATGTGGCCTGGTAAAGGTCAATGATGCACGACAGCACCTTTTTTCAAAGCAATCAAGAGCTCTGGAAAACATCCCCCCAACTCAGGCTGCCCTCAAGCAGCATGCGTTACGAGCAGTGTATCAAGGTGGGCATGTTTGGGGAAATACATTACAGAAAGAGCCACAGCTTCCAAGCCCTGATGACTGGGGATGGGAAAAGAGGATGGGTCATGGAAGGCAAAATGGACCAGGCTCAAGAGGCATGTTATGAACTGATACACTGCAACTGCAGAAAGGCATGTAGGGGACTCTGTAAATGCTACAAGGCAAGCCTCCGGTGCACAGCTCTATACCGTTGTAAGGGGCAGTGTTACCAGGACTGACTGAATATCTCTGATAGGGTTATCACATTAAATTGATTCTATTTTCATGTACCTAGTCAGTTCAATGTCACTATAACATGTATAGATATTTGTCATACTTGGAAT
>NC_087214.1:31052681-31120038 GCF_015104395.2 Macrobrachium nipponense
CTCAATTCAGGTCTTCCTTCTAACTTAAAATGATGACTCAACACTTGTTGTAACAAAAAGGGACTAGCCGTGATGCCGAACACCACGACTCTGAAAGCGAAGGTCAGCGCTCGACCTGCTACCTCTCGCCACAGGAATCTTGTATATTTGGCATCATGGGGATCTAATAGTACTCTATGAAAGGCTTTGCTTATGTCTGCAAGCATGGCGTATTTATTCATTCGAAACTTTAGAAGCAAATTATAGGCCAACTCTACTAAATTAGGCCCAGGTAACAGGCATTCATTTAAGGATTTATTATTCATAACTTTGGATGAGGCGTTGAATACGATTCTAAGGGGGGTCGTGCGGCTATCCTTTTTAATGCCAAAATGCGGCACGTAGTATCCTTCTATTTTTGGATCTTTTACTTCATATATAAATCCTGCCTCCAGGTATTTGTCGATCACTCCCTGATATTGATTATAGTATTCCTTGTCTTTCTGAAATTTGGTTTGCAGCGAATCCAGCTGTGCTACAGCATTTCTAAAGTTTGTTCCTGGCCTACCTTCTGAACGGAACGGCAAGCTAACCTGATATCCTTCAGGCTTCTTCGTTACACTCTGCGAAACCTTTCGCATGGCTTCTGCTTCGCGGACAGTGTACTGCTCGGATGGGGCGATGCCTAAGGTATCTAAACGCCACCATTCATCAACATCAAATGCAATTGGTTCGCTCGCGACGCTACATACCCTGAGTGTTCTCACATGATCTATCTTGTGACCTTCTAATAGCCACTGTGGCACTCTCCCATATGGCGACATGCCATTATGGGTCAGAAAAAGACTCATCCCATCTATCTTTTCTAATCCAATAATGAAATAATTAAAATAGTCTGCACCCACAAGAATGTGCACGTTTCGTAACTTATCGCTCTTGCTGTCAGGATCTGCTAACGTGACTCCCTTCCCTACTGGGTGTTGTCTTACTCTTACATAACCTGCGTTATGAATCGGGACGTCTACGTTCTCGTGAACAACTAGTTTCATTCGAACAATTCTATTACCCATCTCTACCCGGCAACTCACTACGTCATACTGGCCACTGATTTCTGCTGAACCAAAGGGAGCAATGTTTAATGCCACTTTGCCTACCACTGGCAGGCCTAACTGCTTTAGCGGAGATAAAACTTCGTTGACTCCCAGTGTCCAAAAACAAGCAAACCCGTTTACTCCCCTGCTTGTGATGGATCTCGGCCATGGCCGTTGGCAAAATCGTACAGGGAAGATCTACACTAGACGTTTGGGCTACTTTAGCGCTCTTACACAGTTGTGATTCTACTTTCTCTTTGGGCAGACGGGGGTTTCTATCGTGCTGTCTGGTAGTCGCATTTACTACAGGGAGGGAGGTTGTAGCTTGACTGTTACTTACTAAACTGGGATTACTTCGGGACGAAGTGAAGGGAACTGAATGTGCTTTTCTAAAGCTGCTATTATCACAAATGGAAGTATTATGATTATTTCCACAACTTTTACATGAATTGGGGTTAGTGCATCTATCACTACGGTGACCTGACTGAAGGCAATTAAAACACAGGCCCTTCCTTAGTAGAATGCGGTGTCTGGCAGCCACGTCACTTACTCGGCGGCATCCGTGAGTCGGGTGCCGTTCATTGCAATAGGGACAAGAATTATTCTGCATAGGTTTCGTTTTGGGTCTAACGCTAACATCGTTTTTCTTATCAGATTCTAATTTCTTGCCTCGCTGTAACGCGTCATCTTCCAACATGCGAATTATGAAGTCTATAGCTTCAAAAAATTCTTCTAAATTATAGTCACATTTTCTGAGGTGTTCGACCACCTTTCGATAGAGCTTACCTTCTGACAACTTCTGATTGATAAGGCTCATGACCATGCCATGGCCTATATCATTAGTACTGAGCCTCTTGATTTGCTCAATGATCACTGTTAACTCAAACCTGAACTTCTTCAGCTCTATGGGGTTCAACGAGGGTACGAATATGTTGGCAAGTTTTCGATGCAAGATCACGAGCGTTTGGTGTACATTACCATATTGCTTATCCAAGAGATCTAACGCTACCTGGTAATTCGCGGCGGTTACACTTAGGGATTTAACGATCCTAAGCGGATCCCTGCCCAGAGTCCCTAACAAGTAAGTAAATTTGGACACGTCGTCCAAATCTGCCCTTCGATCCACGTGGATCGTGAACAATTCTCTGTAAGAAGCATATTCCTGCACTTCCCCTTCAAAAGTGGGGAGAGGCAGCGGTTTCAATTTGGGGAGGGAAACATTCCCTGTCTGAGTGACTTTCAGTTTATCGATTCGATTCAACAAAAGGGTAGAAGCTCGCACAGCTTCTGCTAAGGTTTGCCTGATTCTGGCATCTAAGTTAGATTCTAACTTTACGACTTGACGTTTGTACAGCTCTCGAAGCTGACCTTTTTCTTGTCTCAACTGCATGACCAAATTTTGGTACAAGCTCTCAGAATACGTTTCTACTAACGCACGCTGTGATTCGGCGAGTAAGTCCGCGGTGAGACTCAGCGAGGCCTCGAAGTGAACAATCATAGCCACTGCCATTTTGTATTATTTACTCTACTTCTTAGGGGGGGTTTATGCAGACTAGGAAATGAGGATTTTTCTTACGTTAGGAAGACGGGGTACAAGGACTAGTGACACATGGGGCTAATTGCACATCGGAACAAGCTGAGCCTAGTTATTTTGTCTGTCTCTCTCTCTCCTGATTAATCTCATTAAGCGATTGAGGAATGCGTTATGGATTTCTGAATCAAAATGGACTCCGAGCCTTTGTTTGCCTTCGCGGTAGGCACGAGAGTTCATAGGCAAGTGTCGGACTCCGTACCGACTTCTTTTGTAGCAGTATTTGGAGATTCTCGCATTAAAGTTCTTTACTTTTTTGACATATTCAACGGAATTTATAGCAAAACGATTATCAGGGAGATACTCTCTGATCTCTGCGTCGCAGATAGCAATTATTTCACAAATTTTCCTCAAGCGTTCAATAAGAGTACGTAAATTATCCCAAACGGTTTTGGGGTGATCGATTGCTAGGTCGTTTCCTCCTACATACAACACGACCAACTCATACCGTCTCTGCCAGAATGATAGACTACTATCTAAAAATTGACTGACCAGACCTCCTGGCCTTCTATAGATCTCAATCTGGTTATCTGAACACTGTGGCAGATTCGGTGGGAGCTGACTGTGTCCTATCAGGGCTACCCTATAGACCATACTTTATTGAAATTTCCCTTCAAGCTCTAGAGCGCACTTGTCATCCGGTTCTCGAAGGACCAAATGTCGGGATTTTCTTCGACTTTTTATTATAATTTTTTTTTATGATTCGTGCCCGGATGTTCTGGGCCGATGACAAGGCCTTGAAGAGGCGCGCACTCTAAAACTCTTAGGGTGAGATACAATAAAATTTGGTCAACAAAACAGTTTTATTACGAAAAATAAACATTTAAATACATTAACAGTACACCGAAACTAAAGTTCCTAGCAGAATTCCACAGTACACGCAGTTTCTTACTGCACTCACCAATTTAATTCAAATAACCTGAAAATTCTCATGGCCTTTTTATTTGGTAGCACATAGGGTCTTTGATGTCACGTGCTTGTAAAGCACTAAGTCCACAACTGGACGAAAAATCTGCACAATACGAGACCCATTGACTCAATATCACAAACAAATAACATTCTTGCACTGGCAGCTTTCATTTGCTGCATAAATCGAGTCCCTCATCGCAGGGATGGCACATATATACGTGGATAAAGTTAACTTACTGTTACGACGGAATTCGACCTAGCATGGCGATGGCTGGGAGTCGGAGAATTGAGAGACACACAAATTTCACGGTACTTACATGGTTCAGGGTCTGGGCAGGAATGAAGCGTTGCTTCGCCCTTCTTCAAAAGAAACTTACGCTTTCCCGCGTGAACTACAGAATCCTTGTAATTCAGGCGGGAATCATCGTTTATTTCGACATTACAGATATCACTAAATCTATTTTACTCTTGAATGTGAAATATGACAGTTACGTTATCATTTAAGATCAAGGAATTGACTTAAAGTTCTGGCTGAAGGCCGTAATCTGCAAATTCTTGAATGGCTACGGAGTCCTTGGCTCCAAATCTCTACATAGATAATTTATCTCGTACTAGTGATTAGCAAATTAGATTTATTAATGAAAATTCATGACGTCTTCTTTACTATAAGACGCGCTCCTTCCCCGCCATGCATTTAGGAATTGCGTCTTAAACTGTATTGTATTGGACAGCTTTCTGTTCAATGAATCGCCCGCGAGATCCCTCAGTCTTGCCCCAATTTAACGCAACACTTGTGAAGTTAAATGGCGGGGATTTCGAATGATCAGTTCGAAATTCACGACACCAGATCTACTTCCCTTGTTTCAACGCTTTTGACGTCACCCTGCTTCGCCTTTGATATGGCAACGTTTGTCTGTCGGCAACCGACTGGTTTCATTACCTGCAACTGAGGGCGATCTCTCTCCCCCCCCTCCCCTTCCTTTGGGGTACTGCAATGCTGACTGCAAAAAAAAAAAATTAAATTTCATTAATCTCATGTAACGTAACCTTTATATTATATATTTAATGGGTTTAAATAAAAGAATGTCCGATTGGCTTATGGTCTTTATTTCCCCTTTATAAAATTGGCCTACAATGCTTCACAGGAATGCTTGCGTAATAACCATGACGTCACTTGAAAAGGACGTCTTAAACATCCTTACCTATACAGGCGGTCCCCGGCTTACGACGGTTCCGGCTTACGACTTTCCGAGGTTACGACGCTGACGCTTCCGACGCTCCGAGTTAACGACGCTTTTAAAAAACGCATGCTATGATAAAAATTCTTTATAGTTTAGCACAGTATATAATAAAAATATGTTTTTGGTTACATTACAACAAAAATTTTGAGGTTATGATGATTTTCGACACTTTTTTTTTTTTCGTATTTTTTGAATTTTTTTAGTGACGCCGCATATGCGGAACTAGTTTGCAGGGGAATGAATACACTAGCTTGGGATGCGCAGTTTAAAACAGTCCAAAAGCGCAAATAATGAAAAAATCATTGCTTGTTTCCAGTACATAATTAAAAAAACTAAGTTTCTGGTTAGATTACAACGCAAATTCCAAGGTTACGACGTTTTGTTATGCTTTTTAACAATACCTCATACGCAGAACTAGTTTTTAAGCGGAGGCGCATAAATTATTTAACGCTATTAAACTGTATGGTAAATTGACCGAACAACGACCTCGGACGGTCGAGGACGCTAAGCGTAACAATACCAAAGGACGCCACTTCGTGACTTTAATCGCGTGTCTGCCTGAAGTTCAGTCGGTTGTGTGCTAATACGTTGCTGATTTTCCTTGCCATTTTCGCGAATTTACAATGGCTCCTAAACGCCAAAGTACTTCCTCCGATGATAGTTCATCCAAGAAGAGGAAGGTCATCACGATGGAGGTAAAATATGACGTGGTGAAGCGTTCGGAGAAGGGAGAAACTAACACCGAAATAGGCCGTTCTTTAGGCTTGAGCAGGACCACGGTGGTAACCATTGTGAAAGACAAGGAACATATTCTTAAGCACGTTAAGGATGCTGCACCGATGAAGTCAACGGTGATTAACGAGAAGCAACGTAGCCAGAGCATTGTTGAAATGGAGAAGCTCCTGATGATCTGGCTGGAGGACCAGAACCAGCGACGTGTTCCGGTGAGCTTAAGTGTGATCCAGGAGAAGGCTAGAGCGCTGCATGAGGCAGTAGTGAAAAAGTTTGGCGAAGGCAGTGCTGGTGGTGAATTTACCACGAGTAGAGGTTGGTTTAACTGTTTTAAGGCTCGTGCAAATTTGCATAATGTGAAGCTGCAAGGTGAAGCTGCTAGTGCTGATAGCAAAGCAGCAGGTAGTTTTCCAAGTGGTTTGGCCGAGATAATTAAGGATGGAGGTTTCACGGCTGACCAAGTCTTTAATGTGGATGAGACTAGATTATTTTGGAAAAGAATGCCAAATCGAACGTACCTTTCCAAGGAGGAGAAGTCAGCACCTGGCCATAAAGCTGGAAAGGAGCGACTGACTTTGCTGTTTGGGGGGCCAATGCAAGTGGCGATTTGAAACTGAAGCCCTTGCTGGTGTATTTAGCCGAGAATCCCAGGGCATTTTCAAGTCAATTCCCTGTGATTTGGAAATCAAATAAGAAGGCTTGGGTTACCTTGATGGTCTTCGAAGATTGGTTCAATGACCATTTCATGCCAGCAGTGGAACGGTATTTGACTTCGAAGGGTCTGCCTTTTAAGGCCCTCTTAGTCCTGGACAATGCCCCTGGTCACCCTTCAAATTTGAGCGACATGCACCCTAATGTGAAGGTGGTGTACCTCCCACCCAATACCATATCGCTGATACAGCCAATGGACCAGGGAGTAATTGCTAATTTCAAGGCTTACTACCTTAGAAGGACCATACGTTTTGCTTTGAGGGCCATAGAAGCTAACGAGTTGACACTGAAGCAATTCTGGAAGGGCTACAACATTGCTGATGCAGTGAAAAATATTGCAAGTGCTTGGGACGAGGTGAAGACGACCACTTTAAATGGGGCCTGGAAGAAACTGTGTCCACAGTTTGTGCACAGTTTTGAAGGCTTTGACCAGGCAGAAGACGTCGAGACTGTGACGAGGAAGATCGTAGGGCTAAGCAAGAGGCTGAAACTAGATCTTGAACCTGATGATGTAACAGAGCTGCTGGCATCCCATGGAGAGGAATTGTCTGCAGAGGACTTACTTGAACTTGAACAGCAAATGATTGAGGAAGAGGCAGCAGCACCAGAGCCAAAAGCCAGGTCATTAACTGTGAAAGGCTTGTCAGAGGGTTTTACTCATCTGGAGAGAGCCTTGGCTTCTTTTGAGGCAGAAGACCCTAACGTTGCCAGGTTTGACAAAATAAAACGTGGAATGTTAGACTTAGTAACTTTCTACAAGGAGACCCTGAAGGAGAAGGAGAAGCAGACGAAGAGAAGTGTGCAGTCCAGGCTTGACACTTTCTTTCACAAGTCTCCAGTACCACCACCTCCCACTCCTAGTAAGGAGTTCTGAACTGTTTTTACTAATTTAATTGTGTTACATAGTGTACATATTAAAATGTGTTAATTTTTTAATGTAACAACTAAATGTAAGAGTAAATTGTAACTTCATTAATTTTCATTATTTGTAATTTTATTGCATTAGTGGTGACAGTTCCAGATCCCCCTGTACTACCTGTGACAGTTCCAGATCTCCCTGTACTACCTGTGACAGTTCCAGATCTCCCTGTACTACCTGTGACAGTTCCAGATCCCCCTGTACCTGGACCCTCTGTAGCAGCCCATCCACCTGTACGTGTACAATCAGGTAAGCAATTTCATTTTTCTCATTTTCATGTTGGAAATTGTTTACACCCTACATACATACGTACACTAACTTACATAGTGGGTACATGTGTTTGATGTTGCATAACCTTTTTTTTTTTTATTTCAGACCCCTTTGATAGTGACAGCGACCCAGATGACCCTGAGCCTTTCCATGGTTTTGATGCCTCGCCCCATTCATCAGGTAAGGAATCCTTAACAAATTTGTATAAAATGTTTTATAAATTGCTAATAGAAATTTTATTAAAAGTGTACATATGCTACAGTTACATCCACCTTATATATTTATGTACCCTATCATTCTTTCCAGATCTAGATGTTCCCTCATCAGTTGATACGAGTAGTATCACCTCTCCCATTCCTTCAGGTAAAAGAATATTTTTTATATTGTACATACGTATTACACACTACATATGTCAAACAGTAATAACATGTGCAGTAGTAACTCTATCATTTTATATATTTTTTATCATTCCAGACTCCCAAGCACCTGCCCATCCCACTCCATAGCCCAGCCACCCACTCATCTACCATATGCCCATCCCAGTAAGCAAGCCAACCACTAGAATTTGGTAAGGACATTTTTTTTTTATTAATGTTTTATTATTACATATGTAATAACCATGTTATGTATGTAACATACATACTATAATCATATGTATTACATATTCACCAGACTGGCATGCACCTGTGACTTACATAAACCAGACCTCTACATAGCCTACATGTCTTCATTTTGCTGAAGGTAAGGAATTCTCAGTTGTGTTTAATGTTTGCATACGTACAATAAATTTTGTACACCTAAGTGGTTACATACTGTCCTTTAATATTAATTCTTCATTCCAGACTGCCATCATCTAGCTGTTATCTGTGATAAAGCACACTGAAGTTAGGTTTGGAATGCATCCTTATCATGAATGCTCTACACCTCCACCTACATCTCCCACAACCTAGGTAACAGCTTTGAGACTCACTAAAAGTTGGTAAGTTATGTAAGGAATTTCTAAATTAAGTTTTATACTACATGTTATATGGGATATTAAACCACTGTATGGTGCATATTACTGTATGTAACTTACTCTGCATAGAGGACTTACTGACAAAATTATTTTTTGTACATTACAGAGTCCCCTGAATGATGTAGGCTATGGGGCCACATAAGACTTTGTCCATCCAGGGTTACATTGAAAGACAACTTTAAACTAAAAGTAAGGAATTAATTAACATACATTAACTCTTTTAGTACTCTTGATATATCTGCAGTACATATTGCATTCACGACTTTCTGTAGTGTATATTGTGTACACTAATTTTGTTACTTTTTCCTTCCAGAACCAACATTTTTCACACAACTCCAGGTTGTTACTAACAAATTACAAGTGTCATCAAGGGATAACTACAAGTAGAAGCACCATTTTTGGATGGAAAAAACCCTTCAGGAAAGTATACATATCAAATGTAACATGTAGTGTAACAAAGTATGAACAGTAAGGTTTTTACATACAGTAGTATTACATACGTACATAACTTTTTTTTTTACAGGAATTTCCAACCAAGTTTGATTATGTACATACGTGTTATAAACCACTGTACGTATGGTTACTGTATGTAACTTACTAAACATACATACATGACCCAACTTTGATACTTTTTTGGTACATCCAGAAAACCAGGACCCCCTCCATGATGCAGGCTATGGGGCCACATAAAACTTTGTCCAGGGTTACTACTACATAACAGTAAACTACTACAGTACTAAAGGTAAGGAATTATACATAGCATGTAGTAATTAACACACATTAAGTAAGTTTTATACTAAAAAAAAGTGACCAAGATCTCTCACATGGGATAAGTGGTCAAGGTCCCTCATGGAATTACATACTACTGTACACTCCCTGCTGAACAGGGGGTGTAGACCAATCATTTACAACATGCATACCAGTTGATATTAAACCACTGTATGGTGCATATTACTGTATGTAACTTACTATGCATAGAGTACTTACTGACAAAATTATTTTTTGTACATTCCAGAACCCCCTGAATGATGTAGGCTATGGGGCCACATAAGACTTTGTCCATCCAGGGTTAAGTTGAACGACAAATTTAAACTAAAAGTAAGGAATTAATTCACATACATTAACTTTTTTACTCTTGATATAACTCAAAGTAAGGAATTATAAACTAAAAGTAAGGAACTAATTAACATACATTAACTCTTTTACTCTTGATATCTATAATTTACATATTGCATTCAGGACTTTGTGTAGTATTTTGTACTAATTGTGTTATACTTTTACCTTCCAGAGCTACCAGACTGGGATTTTAGTGTACTCCAGGATGTACTACCAAAGGATTATAGTACTACTACAGTGTAATAGTGTATAGTGTATAATCTAACTTAAGGATTAAGTGTAGTATTAGTGTACGTACGTATATTAAAGTCAACTAAGGACTTGGTAATACTTCAAGATTGTGCTTTATAGTGTCACAAGAGTATAATAAAGAATATATACCTTCAAGAACCATCCTTTGGCATTGAAATAACCACACTACACATCATGCAATACTTGCATGTCACACAGGTAAGGTCTCTCTAACTTTTTCTTAGTTTAAGGCATATTTCCAAGTGTTGTTCCGGCTTACGACGATTTTCGGCTTACGACGCGCCTCAAGAACGGAACCCCCATTGACATCACTTGAAAGGATCTTAAAACACCCTTACCTGCATCCAGTAACGACAAAACTGTTAACTTTCGTAGTGACGTCATTACTTTAACAGGGCTTTACTACACACACTACATCTACGACGTAACTGGTTTTAACTGAATATGAAGTTACAAGACTTTTTTTTTTTTTTTCTCTCTTTTATACGTCTAGTGAAGATCTTGGCTTCGTCTGCCATTATATTATATAACTTTTCTTATCTATTCTTTTTATTCTCAATTCCATTAAATCTATATTATGAGGAGAAGACGAGAAGACTGAGAGAGAGAGAGAGAGAGAGAGAGAGAGAGAGAGAGAGAGAGAGAGAGAGAGAGAGAAATTTATCAGCCAGTGGTTTTACCACATGCAAAACAGTTAGGAGACATATATGCTGGACGAAAGAGACGAGAGGATTATAGAAGGAAGACTGAGAATTGAAACCACAATTTGTGAAGACAAAATTGGTTTGATGCCAGGAAAGAGCACAGTTGATACAATATATTTGCACTGAGGCAGACAGAAGAGAAATAGAGAAACAGAAAGGACTACATCTGGTCTTTATTGACTTGGAAAAAGCATATGATAGAGTATACCTAGGCAGGAAGTATGGAGGTCCTTGAGAGAGAAAAGTGTTTCTGAAAAGTATGTCAGAATAATGAAAGATATGTATGCAGAGGCATCCATGCAAGTAAGAAGCACTGTTGGAACGACAGGGAAGTTTAAGGTGAAAGTTGTTCAGCCCTTAGTCCTTACGTGTTTGATATTTTGATGGATATTATAACATCGGAAGTTAGAGAAGAGGTGCCTTGGTGTGCAATGTTTGCTGATGACTGAGCTGACTGATCTAACAAGAGGTGTCTAACTCCAGCTAGTAAGATGGAGAGAAAAACTTGAGAGTAGAGGCTTAAAAATTAGCAGAACAAAGATTATATGTGGACAGGTGGAAAGGAATGGCAGGGAACAGTGAAACTGGGCCAAGACATAAAGAGGATTAGCTCCTTCAAATAACTGGTTCTGTTATGAGTGAGAATGGAAATCTGGATGCAGAAGTCAGTAATAGAATTCAGTGTGCATGGATGAATTGGACAAAGTCATCAGGGATACTCTGACAGGAGGGTCATGCAAAAGTTAAAGGAAAGTTTTATACAAGCATAGTTAGACCAGCCATGCTCTATGGGGCAGAGACTTGGCCAATAAAGATAGAACAAGAGAGAAGAATGGAAGTGGCCGAGATGAGAATGCTGAGGTGGATGTGCGGTGTCACAAAGAGATAAGATCCTGAATGAATTGATCAGAGTATTAGAGGTTTCAAAAAAAAGAAAGCTCAGGAAAGAAGACTGAAGTGGTTAGGTCATGAGGAGAGAAGATGAACACGTATTTAAGAGGGTTATGAACATAGAGGTGGAGGGAGAAGAAGGAGGGGAAGGCCAAAGTTCAGGTGGGAAGATAAATTATTGAATGACATGAAGGAAAAGGGTCTATGAGAACAAGATGTACAGGACAGAGGAAGATAGAGAAGGCCGACTAGAAACAACGACCCCATATAGAAGAAGAGAGAGAGAGAGAGAGAGAGAGAGAGAGAGAGAGAGAGAGAGAGAGAGAGAGAGAGAGAGAGAGAGAAAAAAATTTCTTAGCAATAAAACAAAACATTTTATTTTTTAAAAAAATGATAAAATATAACCATTACAAATTCACAATTCATAACCCAGAACAATATTCAGTGACACTTTTAAATATATAACAAAACCAGAATTCTTTAACACATCCTTACCACAGGCAGCTTGTTCGAGTGTGAATTTTACTCTATTATTCTTTTAGATGCATTAATAGCTCACCATATGGACAGAGAGCCAGGTCGTGTATAAGACTACTTTAAGGAAGCCGAGTTGTATCTTACCAATTATTTTACCAAAGCCCAAACTTTTGTGAAAAGGTCATCCCTTTAGAAGCTAAATTACTTTTCCTTTACCTTCCCAATACTTTAACGAAAAAAGGGAGTCTAGTCCAGCAGCTGGCCAATGCAACCACAATATTCTGGTTGTCTTATTCATACACAGTGTAATCAGACCAGTGAGTCAACATACTCAACTCTCATACCACTAGTCCGAAGGATTTGTTCTTGATGCAACCTCAAGAATTCTGGGTCACTAGTGGCTATTTTCTCCATACAGTAGTTTAACCAGACAAGTAGAGTTAATATTCTCAACTCCCTGAAAACTAGCCCAGATTTGAATCTATACCTCAATTCCTTAAAAACCTATTAGTGGGGCGATTAAGGAAGGATTTTTGGTAGAATCGTGCACTTTGGGTTAAAATTTTAGCATGAAACTTGGACCTTTCTGAATAATTCTGGATGTGAATCCACCTCTGATGGCTGTTTTCCCAAAATGGCCGCCACTTTTTAATAAATGCCCATATAACATTGGCATTCTTCATCATAGAATCACAATCTTGGTGTCAAGATGTACAGTTTTGAGGTTGCCAGAAATGTATAGTATTGAGGATTCCAGAGACACTGGACAGGTCCATACTCTTTATGTGACAGTTGTTTAGACATTGTTTTCAGTATGGCCATCATGTTTCATGATATTATAAAGCATTCCCCTATCTATCTACAATACTACCGATATATATGTTCCAAATTTAGGTTGTGTATCTAACAATCCTAAATCAGTTTTTGAGTAGAAAACCAACTATTCTGCAGAACTACATAGAGCATATGTTTGAAATTGCAAATAATAAACAAAATTACTTTGCATATCAGGAACTTTAACCCACATTTATTGCAAATAATCAAACAAAAAACTTTATTAACTGAGTGTTACATGGATCTCTACCACAAAGGGTGTATCAGACAAAAGGAGGTTTAAGTCATTCAAAGTATGACAAATATCTATACATGTTATACTGACATTGAACTGACTAGGTACATGAAAATAGAATCAATTTAATGTGATAACCCTATCAGAGATATTCAGTCAGTCCTGGTAACACTGCCCCTTACAACGGCATAGAGCTGTGCACCGGAGGCTTGCCTTGTAGCATTTACAGAGCCCCCTACATGCCTTTCTGTAGTTGCAGTGTATCAGTTCATAACATGCCTCTTGAGCCTGGCCAAGTGTTGTCCATTTTGCCTTCCATGACCCATCCTCTTTTTCCCATCCCCAGTCATCAGGGCTTGGAAGCTGTGGCTCTTTCTGTAATGTATTTCCCCAAACATGCCCACCTTGATACACTGCTCGTAACGCATGCTGCTTGAGGGCAGCCTGAGTTGGGGGGATGTTTTCCAGAGCTCTTGATTGCTTTGAAAAAAGGTGCTGTCATGCATCATTGACCTTTACCAGGCCACATGCTTTGTCATGCATTAGAACAACATATTTCTCCAGAAGGTCGAAGGCATTGTCAGGAATGCTTGGTGGGGCATTTGAGAGTAGGAGGAATGCATCAGTGACTTCTGGGTAAACAGACCAGGTATCCCATGCTGTCTTCTTTCCCTTTCCTGCAAAGAAGGAGGTTGTATCACAGCCTGTAAATGAGTGAAACATTGCCAGTGCAGATAATTTTGATGGACCAAGGGTAGCTGCTATGTTGTGTGATGGGATATACCTGTGATGCTTTCCTACTCCAAATGATATCTATACCTCACTGATAGGTAAGCTGTGTAGCTTAGACGGGATGAGCACCACAACGTCTGTGTCTGATGTTCGTACCATGACATCTTTATGTCCCTTGTTAGCTGCATCCAGGAGATGAAGGACTATCTGAGTATCAGCTTCCTCATGTGTGCATGGCTCAATGAGACTTCGGTCTTCTCGAAGTGGTGATGAAAGCACATGCTTATCATATGTGCTATACATCTCTTTTCCTGGGAAGTGTACATTGGAAAGTTCTTCTGCTAGCAATGTGGAAAACAGCTCAGTTTTGTTTTCGTTGACATGAAGAAAGCTTTGCCAGTTACTAAGCACATTTGAGGCAGCTTCAACCCTTCTTCATATCCCAGTCCCTCTCTTCTCTCTGGAGGCTCCTTAGAGGCTGTTTGGATCATACACATCCCACACAATGTCCAATCTGTTCACATGTTCCAGCTGGTGTCGAATGTATGGCATGAATACAGTATTGGTGTGGTCTCCAAGTTTTTGAGGTCCCTGGGGAAAGCATTTGTACAATGATGGCTCCATATAAGATCAAAGCAGTAACTTCTGGGCTTCCTTCAGGTTTGTTTGTTCCTTCAGGTGGTTGGGTCATAGATTCATGCTCATGAAGAAGATCTGCCTTGTTCCCTGACCTCATGTCACCAGCCTTGGAAAGTGATGGCCATGGCTGATTTTCATGCTTGAAGAAATCCTCAAGGTTGCCTTCTCTGGACTGACATGCAATGTACAGTCTTGAAAACAAAGAGCAATCTTCTTTCATTGTTGCCATCTGTGACTTTTGTTTAGGTTGACAGTTCTCCTTTGAGAACAAAGGGAATCTATTTCTTGATTGGTTTCTTGACTGACTTGGTTCTATCCAGGAACCTTTCCTTGATAAATAGATCATGTTGCTCCTTGCCCACCTTGTACACAGATACCACAGTCTTCTGTACATCAGAGTTCATAATGACCTTTGTGTCCAAAGTTAGGAGATCCCCACTGTCTTTTTTGAATGGGTTTCCCATGTCTTCTATGACATTGACAAGGGCTGTCACTTCTTTGGAAAAGGTCATCTGAGTAGACGGGCTTGTTCGTGGTGCTTTAGAGAATCATCAATGCTTACATCTTCGAACTCTGCGATCATCCTTGATATCTCTGGGCCTGCAACCATCCAGCGCTGTAGGGCATTTGGATTGTCAGTCAGTCCAACTGCTCCTCCTTCACCTTTCACCAAGGCATTGACTTGCTCATGGGCCTGATCAAGTGCCATTGCAGAAAATGGACGTCCAGTCTTGTGTGCCACAAACCCTCCTACAGTGAATTCTTGGTAGATGGAAGGATGCTTTGCAGAGAGGGAGCACATATCCCTTATATGGACTGATAGCCACCTTGCATAGTTGCTATGGTCAAGACTGAATACCCACGGAATAAACTGAGCAAGTGGCTCTATGTAGCCTTGGAAATGACCTTTCCTGATGGATGCAATAATCTGAAGGATGCACAGCTCCAGTTCAAGAACAAGCTCCCAGTATTGAAATTGGGGCTGATCTGCTGACATCTTGTCATTCCAAGTTGTGAACCTCATGGGCTATTCTTCAGATAAGAGATTCTGTGTAGTATTGTCCATAAGCATTATGCTTCAGGAGGAAGAGAGCAGCAGCTGTCACTTGATGGGCATGTCTTGTTCTGGTTACATGTGAGGCCTTTAGCAAAGAATCAGCTACACCACTAGTAGCAACACCAGCATTGCAGATGGCTGTAGTCCAACTGCTGCCATCTAACCAGTCACCAAGAATCTTGAAGGCAGCAATCTCAATGTGTAGACCTCCCAACATATGAGGATTGCTATGGGAAAGAGTGGTTAGTCCATTACTAGGACTGGAACTTGACCAGGGTTGAGATATTCTGTTGCAGACTTTACAACATTCATAGTGTTTCATCATGGTGACTGAATGTGCACACTCTAGGAACAGGGGCATGAGGGCAACTTTTGTAGTAGGTGTTTCTGCAGCCTGTTGAAGTCAAGCATGGTAAGCAGCCAAACTCATTCTTCTTAATCAGTTCACTCAGATGTAGCAACCAGTCATTCTTCTTGGCAAATTATTGTCAATTTCTGGGAAAGGGCGACACAAGATGTTTGCTGCATAAGAGATATTCCTGTACCATGAAAGGAATCCTTCGATGTTGTAGAACTTGGATTGTGGTCAATATAGTTGACCGCTGCAACAGTGAAGAGATTTCTGGCAAGGTTAGGAGGACAAACCACTCCCTCATCATCATACATAGCACAAACTTTGTTCGCTATGTCCGTGGATATCCCAAGGACTCGGTCATAAGAGATACATAGCACCAGGTTGTACAGACAATCAACAAGACCTCTCTTTCTAGTTTCTCCATGAATCTTCAATGCTAGGTAGATGGCTACTGGCGTTTCTTTTTCACTGTTGTGTCGATGAGTTGAACTTGTAGAATTCTGTCCTTGGGATTTCACACTGTTAATTGCAATGATCTGGTAGATGGTTTTGCTGGCACATGACACTGGTTTATCTTGAAAAGATTGCTCTTTGATATCTGGCCCATTAAGTATCATGTTAACCAGTGCAGTTAGAGATAATGAGAGACGTTTCTTGACAATCAGCAGGGATTCTTCCATTGAAAGTCTGCTGCAGTTTGAAGATGTCACATCGGATGATTTTTGATGCATTAGCCAGCACTAAAGCATCTGCGTCAAAACCTTCTTGGCATGCTTGTTTGAGTGCTACCCCAATGTCTTGGTCATAAGCAAGTAGAAACTCCCTGCCATCCATTGGAGCTCTGAGATCTGGAATGGCGGACAATATTCTTTCCTTGAGCCTTGTGGTATGAAGCTGGGCGGCCTGAAAACCAAGCTCACGTAGTCTGTCTACATACGTAGAGGGTCCTTAGATCCTGCCTTTTCAAGACTGGTTTGGCTTCCATCGACTCCCGAAATGTCTCAATATATGAGACCAACTCAGCAAATGCAATACCATGAGGCATATTTTCTGACGATCGTTCTGCAGAGTCCTGTCTTGAGAGTTCGGCTCGTTTATACAATTTTGCAAAACACTTGGTATGATACCGAGCATCAAGAGCAATCATGTCCCCAGTAGCCAATTTTGCCAACAGATTAGTGTCACAAAGTTCAATAGCACAGTTTCTAACTTTATGATCAATTCCAAAAGTGGAAGCCCTTGATCACAAAAGATGCACACATTCTCTGTTTGCCTTTTAGGTTGATGCTCTGAGCTTGATCTTCTAGTTTTAATTGGGCTAGGATGATGTGACTCATCATTCTTCCTTTTACTTGCCCTGTCAAGCCTGGCATTGCTTATTTGTTTTCTACAGGACTTGTGCCATGCTGCAGCATGTCCATGTAATGCTTGCTCCAGGTTAGTAGTCAGTGATAAGTGTTGTACAGTAAGACCTGAGGGTATGGAACCAATTTCCTGGAATTTGAGCAGGTTTTCAACAACATACTTGTACCCAGCACCCACATCACTTTGGGTTGAATTAACCGGGCACTGCAAGGGCTCTGATGTGTCTCTTTGGCATAGTACACACAGATTCCAGTTTGTTGGATTACTAGTTTTCTTGGAGCAACTTGCTTCTACATTATCTACAAGCTTATATTGCTTTGACATGGTTAGTTTTTGTCTATTCTAAACCACCACCATAACTGCACCACTGTCATTGTTATTTTGTTACTGTCGTTATAGCTGTAAAAGAGAGAAATGAGTCGTATACGTTTATGTGGCAAATATTTTTGAAAAAAATCTTCCAACAGAAGCCATACATTATGCACCATTGTAATAGATGCCATGGTAGACACTTCTATTGGTTATAGCAGCATCGAAATGATCAAAATTTATATAGATATCATAATAAATTGAAATATGGTGGCCATATATCTAAAATCAAAGGACCTAATTAGTTGTCACATGAAACTGTGGACATGTTGAGGTGTCTCTGGGACCCTCAGTACTATTCATTCAGATGCCAAGATTATACTTCCATGATGAATAATGCTAAAGTTCAAAGCATCTGACAAAAAAGGCGGCCATATTGAAAATTGACTGATATGGGTGCCATATGATGCTAGTGACATGTCCACTGTTTCTGGCAACCTCAATACTGTACATCTTGACACCAAGATTGTGATTCTATACTCGCTAACATCTATATGGAACATTTCGAAACTAATCTAGTCCCTAAAGTGAATGTCCCTAACTTAAAACTGCAAGGATCGTGGAGATACGTGGATGATATTTTTGCTATTCTGCAAGGGGATGGAAATAAAATAGAAACTTTTCTAGATGAGCTCAATAAGTTTGATAACAATATCCAGTTCACTTTAGAGAAAAGTAACAATAATAAACTGCCCTTTTTAGACATACTCATAGAAAGAAAAGAAACAGGATATGAATTCAGCACATATAGAAAGCCCACACATACAAACTCATATATTCATTTCTTCTCTTTTCATAGTCATGATATAAAAATAGGGGTTCTAACAGGTTTATTTCTTAGGGCAATGAGAACGTGTGACCCTTGCAAGATAGAGCAAGAAATAAATTACATCGATAAAAGCTTCGATGCATTAGCATACCCGGAATGGTTCAGAAAAAGGGCACTCAACAAAGCTAGAAAAATATTTTACAGAGCGAATGTAGAGAGTACATGGAATAAAGAAAACAAGAAAATAGTTGCCCTCCCTTTTATGCCTAAAATGAAACAAATCACTTCAAAAATGAAAGAAAGTCAATATAAATTTGTATATACCTTTGATAATACCTTAAAAAACAAAGTATGTAAAAATAAATTGGAAGAAGACAGTAATACAGATGATGTAGCGGGGGTATACATAATCAATTGCAATAATTGTGGAGACAGATATGTGGGGGAATCAGGTAGGGGAATAAGGACTAGAGTTCAAGAACATAGAAGGGCAGTACAGCTTAACTCTCAGGGGAGTGCTATAGCTAGACATTGTTGGGAAAATGACCATAGGATGGATTTCAAAAATAGTAGGCTTATATGTATACAAAAGCAACAAAATTAGTCACAGGAGGGTAGTAGAAGGTGCACTTATCAGAGAGATTAAAGTAATTGAAGGAAACAAAGGTTTTACCTCAGAAGATCCCATAAGCCGAGCTTTGATATTAAAAGAAGCCAAGATTGACCCTGCTGACCTGGAGATTAGGTTTCCTGCCCAACAGACTTTTGGTGACCACACCCTTACCACAAGGGTGAATCCCATTGACCATCAGCTCAGGATATCAGAGCGACAAGAGGGGATTGGCAACTCTCAAGAAAACCAGAACAGCCATCGCATAAATGACAGCACAACGAGAAGAAGTTCCAGAAGACTGCTGGGCCTTGACCCAGGCTAACATCCCAAACATCTCTTGAAAATTGGCCACAGAAGGGCCTGAAAGTACTCGAGTGTGGAGTAAAACTAAATGTAAATACTTAGAAGTAAACAAGTTACAAAGTGAATTTGTGGGTTTCTTTTTCAATCTTCAGAAGAAAACTGAAAGAAGTTTTTGTTTGGTTCAAGAATGCCAATGTTATGAGCATTTATAAAAAAGTGGCGGCCTTTTTGGAAAAATGTCTATAACAGCCATCAGAGGTGGTTGCTGAAGTGGATCCAATCCAGAATTAATCAGTAGGGTCCAAAGGACCAGTGTGCCAAGTTTCAGGCTTTTAACCCAAAGTGCACGATTTTTTGCTTAACTGCCTCACTAATGTGGAAGACCTCTGAGCTGCTGCAATGCCAACCAGGTAAAAGGACCCTGAGCAGACCAATGTGGAAAAACAAGGCATAAAGAAACCCAGAATAGAATAAAATAGAATATAGAACTGAGGCCAAAGGCCACGCGAAATGACCCATCAGGATATTCAGCCCTGAAATGGAAATAGATATTACAAAGTTTGACAGATGTAACAGTAGAAAAATCTCGCAGTTTCACTATGAACCAACTGTCAAGAGAGGGAGGAAATTAAGATGAATGAAAACTGTGAAACAGAGTTACAGTAAAAGGAATGAATGGGATTGCAGCTGGGGACCGAAGAGACGCTGTTAAGAACCTCAAGTGCAATGACAGCACTAACCCCATACAGGGCCAAGAAACCCACGACTCAAAGGGCAAATGGGTTAAAAGCTGGACTGCTTCAGAGTTGATCTCTTTCTATATTTCCTATTGCCATCTGTTACTTCCTTGAAATGTAAGCCACATTCTTCAGAAGCTTGAATTTCAAATAAGTAGCCCATAATAGCCCCTGTGGTTGGCTTGTTCTACAGAATAGGTTTCATCTTCTGAATAAAAATTACAATAAACTTCTGGAAAGTGTCTTCAACAAAACCCTCAGAAATGTCTTGGAGATGGGCACTGAAACTTTCCAGTTGTAGCTAGAGGGCTTAAGTAACTGAAGTCAAATGAAGCATCTTCACAGGTAATATAACTCAGAGCACAGAAAATGAAAAACTCCTAAGTCAAAACTGAACCAAGAAGAAGAGGACTCTCTTAAGCACCCAGGAGCAGCAGCAATAAGAGATGTAACTGCTTGAAATGCAAAACTTTTAACCAACGTCAAGAAAAGGAGGCCAAATCTGGAAGTGGAATTGAATATAGAAGTTAGGCAAAGGCCAAGCACAAGGACCTATGAGACCATTAAGCACTGAAAAGGAAATTGAGAGTAGAAAAGTTTCAAAGCTATAACTGGAGGAAAAGCTTGCAGTTGCACTATGAAATATTCTTAGGAGAGGATTAAAGGATAGCATGATGGAAGAAAGAGTATATCAGTGGAGGAGGTACACAAAAAGGAATGTAAATACTGATGTAAAAATGTTAACCCTGCACAACCTTCCCTACAAAAGCTACCTATTAGGGCCTGGTTTTCTCCTTTTCCTTTCTACAACGGTGTCTAAAGTTTTTTTTCCCACAGTGGATTATGGTGTCCAAAAAGTCACACAAATAATGCTAGATTAATAAACTGCGCTAATCATAGACAAAAGCAAGTACTACAACACAAAGAAACACATTTTAACATGTTACATTTTTCTGCCGATTGAAGAAATAATCTTAAAACCTCACAAAAAATGACCCATTCTTGACAGTCAATGAGTTCCAAAAGCCAAATTGTGCTTATCGCTTTTGAAAAAACAACGGTGATATAAAACTGCCGAAAAGCAATGAAACATTACTACATGTAAAGAACACTACAATCAGAAAATACTTCTAAACACAACATTAAAAATATATATAAAATTATGCTATAAAAACCTACAGGGAATATAAAAATTTCATTATAAAAATATAATATATAAGGCACTTTACATTATACTGTGCACTCATTTATCAAGACCACAAAGTTACATTGTTGGACCCCACCAAGGATAAGTTCTTGAATTACTATGACATTAAAGCAGATAAAGCACTTAAAGTGTTATTAGGCTGACTCGAATGGTTAGTTTTTAACAGCAAAATTTTTGTTCTATCTAATAAATTGCAGTTCTTTAAAAATGTGCAAGTTGTTCATTCACACATACTGCTGACAATTCTGAAAAAATTTCATAATAGAAGGGAATAAGTCTTTTGCATTTTCAACTCAACATTAACATGGTCCCATTGAACATTCTTCAAAGAATTACATGGAATTAGTTTAATCGGTGGGGAATTGAATTACAACACACGAGACCCATTTATCTTACTTACAAATGACAAGACTTAACAATCTTTGTGAAAGAAGGACCGAGTGATGTACAATACATGTAAAAAAAATTATACTGAAAATTGGACAATCACATGCTGAAAAGTAAAGGGCACAAAGTGATATATTCTAAGCCTAACAGATGCCAAAGAGAATGTTTTGTACCATCTACACTAAGCCACACGAGTTGCAACTTAATTGGGAGCGCCATACAAGACTGTCTTGGATAAAATAAAAAAATAGTTACTGCTGTCAGTCAGCTAAGAACCAGAAAAATACCACAGGAACTATGAGTAGCTTGAGCAACCTCACACAGTCTTTCATAAAGGCTGAGGTTTTCAGAAGGATGCGGAAATAACACGAGACTCCAAATTCTGGCAAAGACTAAGCTGAAGAGGAAAGGAAGGCCTATGAGAAGAAGAGGAGGGAGGTAAATTGGCAAGTGGCTCAGTAAGGATGTGCTGTGGCATATAAGAAACCAGAAAAAGAATGCGTCTTGGATAATGTAACGGTATGCATATAGTAAATGAACAGGAAAAAAAATAGAAGAAAAAAAAAAACAATATGGAACAGTAAAGGCAATGCTTCCAGTTTCTTCTGGATGAAGAGAAAGAACTTGGAACTTGGAGGATCTTGATTTGACAGAGGGATCACTACAGATATCAAAACAGGATGCAACATCTGAAGAGGTCAGGAGAATCCTTCAGACATAAACAAAGCACCAAAACAACCAGAATAAACACCTACTCAAAATGAGCAAACATTTCTTGCATTTATGGGTAGTTTGAAATTACTATCATTGTTACTCAGAAAATGAACCCTATCCATACCAAACAAGGTCACTGAAGCCAACGATTTGAAATTCAAGCTTCCAGAGGATATGGTATATTTTAAAAAGAAGCATCAGAAGAAAATGGGAAACAGAAAGAAGAGATCACTTATTATGAAGGAAAAAATAAATGAATAATCGAATAGATAACAATACATGTACCTTATTTAAATACAAGGAGAATTGTTGAAACACCATAACTATCAGGACATAATGTCATACGTGGAATAGACGTAATGAAAATGAATAAATGCCTACAAATATACACCAAGAAATAGATATACAGTATACAAATGCCATGAAAATTTTTTCTATATATTTCATGATCAAGTTATTCATACAGTATACAAATGTGAACAAGTCAGACACAAGGAGGAAACATTGTAAGGTACCTTAAGACAGTATTATCCAAGTGGCACTAAAAGAAGGAGTGAGAGAATCACAAGACTTACAGGTAAAGGTTAAAGAACATCACTACACTGATCAAAATAGAAAGGAAGAGGAAGACTGCTGAAGTTGAGTATATCTTAGTTTTACCAGACCACTGAGCTGATTAACAGCTCTCCTAGGGCTCGCCCGAAGGATTAGATAGTTTTACGTGGCTAGGAACCAAATGGTCACCTAGCAACGGGACCTACAGCTCATTGTGGGATCCGAACCCCATTATGTCGAGAAATGAATTTCTATCACCAGAAATAAATTCCTCTGCTTCTGCCTTGGCTGAGCCGAGAATCGAACTTCGCGCCACCGGGATGGTAGCCGAGCGCGAAAACCACTCGTCCGAGGAACTAAGACTGCTGAAACACAGTGTGATAAGTATGGGTGATGGAAAAAATGCTTAATAAAAATCTTTTAAAATCAATGACTACATAAGAAGATACATGTTAGAAAAGGAAGTGATACGGTGGTATGTCTTGAGAAAGCATTCAACCAAGTACCCGGACAAGCAATTAGATGGGACCTTACAACAGCAAAGGGCACAAGAAGGTCTTACTCAACAAGTGTTGGAACTTTATCATGATATTACAACTTCCGGGAATATAGTGGTAGAAACAGCCACAGAATTTGAAATCACGTGTGCCCATCCAGATCAGTCACAGAGAAAATTACAGGGAGGCCCCTAGGAGCTTGTGTATGCATATGTCCAGTTGTTATTTCTATTATTATCATTATTATTATTATTAATATTCAGAAGATGAACCCTATTTGTAAAAAAGAAGCCCACAGGGTCCCCTAACCTGAAATTCAAGCTTCCAAAGAATATGGCGGTCATTCGACAGAAGTAACAGAGGATAATGGGAAATACAGAAAGCTATCACTTATTTGGAAAACTGACAATTTACCAAATAAAAATGTAAGTGAGAGCAGAGTCAGAGAAAGAAGTCTTACAATAATGTTTGTATCTGGAAGATGGCAATGGAGAGCTGAAGACTGAAAATCAGAGCAAGTAGTAGTAACACTGCGTCTACAAGGATGAGAAAGGAAGCTGAGGCAAGATGGTTTGAAACCACCATCAGTCTTGACTAAAAAAAGCACAAAGTATAAAAATATATGGAGAAAACTCTTCAAACATTGAACCTCATATAAGGAAAACCAGACTTAAGTATACAAATGAAGATACATCACGCGTAAAATACACACAAGCCAGTTATTCTTATGTGACAACTTATGGATACACAGACCAATGACCTTAGAATTGGCGTTGCGTAAATCGAAGCTGGAAGCAAAAGTACTTCTGGTGAAGAGTAAACGGGATTTTGGTCCTATACACTAAACTCATAACTTGGATGTGGGTGACGACTTAGATGGACAGTATATTTTCAATTATTCTGTAAAGAAAAAACAAGGTTAAATTCAAGGTTGTAAGTTGGACAATTATGTACAACAAAACAATGCTGTTACTTAAAATACTGTTGCCTTAATAACCCGTATTCTGAACCTTTAATTTTATGTTAATTTTTATTTGAATACAACAAAAACAGCCAGTATTATTCGTGTAAATAAAATGGTATAAAGACATCTCTAACAGCAAAGAACAGGTTTCAAACATCTTTATTCACAGAATACATAAACCTTGTTATTTGTGCTCAAAACCCAAAAATGGGGTTAGTTAGCTATTTGCTTCGATGGAGGAGGGAATGCACACAGTTTTTATTGTTTTTTTGTTTTCATGTGAGTGAGTCTACTGTTCCCACTGAGAGGGGGAGCCGTGATCAGTATGCTCCTTTTCCCTTTGGTTTAGAATATAGGAATAGAAGATAGGATTTAGGCCAAGTGCCAAGTGCTGGGACTTACGAGGTCATTCAGCATTGCAACGGAAATTAAAGGTATAGAGGTTTGAAGAGTGTAACCGGAGGAAAACCTTGCAGTTGCACTGTCAGGAGAGGGTGGAAAGAAAGATGGAAGAAAGAGAACATGTCAGTATGATGTGTAGAGGCCCAGCATTTGATGGTACTATTCTGCTTCACTTTCCTCCTAAAAGGCAAAAAACCATGAATGACATCACTTTCTAAACAGCTACAAGAATATATTCTGACATTTAACTAACTTCCCTCATCTCATTTCAGTACAAAACCTTATCCTATTTCTTTTTAAGATGAAACATAGTTTGAGCAGGATCCTTGGGCAATAAATGTTCAGTTTTGTTTGTTTGTATGGTGCTTTTCCGTTGCATGGAACCTGTGGTTACTCAGCAACGGGACAAACAGCTTTACGTGACTTCCAAACCATGTTGGTAGTGAACTTATATCACCAGAAATACACATCTCTTACCCCTCAGTGGAATGTCCGAGAATCGAACTTGCGGCCACTGAGGTGGCATGCCAACACCATACTGACCACGCCACTGAGGCGCATTAAATATTCAGTGCCTTCTATACAATATGATGAAATTTACTTCCTTTTTGTTAACAATGATAAAGATTGATTGATTGATACTATATTAATCTAGCATCGTGACAACTAGGTCATTGATGCCGAACTATTTATAAAAAGACCCTATAAATTTTAATAATAATTAAACAGAATTACTTTAAGAATATGATAAAAGATACTGGCAATTATAAAATAAATTAAATAAATTATATAAAAAAGAAATTATTACATACATACATACATATACACACACACATACATACCATACACATATGTACATGCACACTCACATACATACACACAATTTCAATAAGAATAAAAGCAAGGTGCACACAAGCATTACAGATTATCTAAAATACCAGTGTTAAAAAGATATCCAAACAAGCCAGTCATGTTATAAATCCCATTTGCTCCTAAAATTTTTGACAACTTAAAAACATTATTCTCCTTCCCATAGTATAGATATTGATTGCGCTGTTCCACCAAACTGGGGCACTCAACCAGCAAGTGCATAACAGTCAGTGGAACCAGGCTATCCCCACAGTATGGTTCGTGATCCCGACTCATCAAGTAGGAATGTGTCAGCCTAGTATGTCCAATACGCAGGCGGCACAGAGCCGTTTCAAACCTTCTGGGCATAAAATCGTACTGCCAAGGATTGATTGCAGGTGCAATTGTTCTCATTTTTACATTTGTAGTTAAATTTGACCAAATATTTTGCCAAAGTACTTTATGCTTCTCTCTAATTGGAGTATATAAATCTCTGCACGGCAGCTTAAATGATCTGGGCTCAATACGAGAAACAGCCTCCTTGGCAATTGCATCAGCGCGTTCATTTCCAGATATTCCAACGTGTGCTGGAACCCAACAAAATTCAATATTAAAACCCCTCCGCTTAGCTAAAAATAACCATTCCAGAATACTTAAAACTACTGGATGTTTGGAATAAAAATCTTTCAGTGACTCTAGAGCGCTTCTAGAGTCACAGTACACAATAAAATTCTTATCATTACTTTTTATAACTTCTTTGACAGTATTTAAAATTCCATATAATTCTGCAGTAAATGCAGAAGCATTACTTGAGAGCCTTCCACTACGCTCAAAGGACGGAAAAACTATGCCAAAACCAGCTCCTGCACTGGTTTTGGATCCATCAGTAAAAACTGGGATAAAATTGTCATGTTGTGACATATGATCTAAAAAGGTATAACGTAATATTTTATCAGAGACATTCTTTTTTGGTTGATTGAAGTAGTTACAAAACTCTACTGCTGGGAATTTCCAAGGGGGAGATACAGATGCCTTGACCGGTAGTACACATTTGTCTGGAATGTTCAGGTCTTGGAGGGTTGATTTAAGTCTGAAGGCATATGGACGTGGCATCTTTGGATGACTTTCATAAAAGCTATCAAATCTTCCATTTCTTAGCGACTGGCATACTAGGGATCCAGGAAGTCTTTGGAATCTGAACCAGCTTCGAGCCAGAAGAGCCTGGTAATGTAAGGCTAGGGGTATTTCCCCAGCATCTACTAACATACTCTCTATAGGGGAAGTCCTAAAAGCTCCAGTAGCAATCCTAATTCCAGTATGGTGAATGGAGTCTAAAATCTTAAGGCGACTTGGCGTAGCCGAGGTGTAAACTTCACATCCATATGTTAATTTTGATAAAACCAAGGCTTTATACAATCTCAATAACTGGAGTCTATCTGCTCCCCAAGATGTATTTGACAAAACTTTCAAGATATCCAAGGATTTTCTGCACTTAGCCCTGAGATTTAGAATATGGGGAAGCCATGTCAACCGAGTATCAAAAATCATTCCTAAGAACCTTGTTTCGTTAACACAAGATATTCTCTGGCCATTTACATATAAATCTGGGTCTGCATGTATCCCTCTAATTCTACAGAAATGCATGGCTACAGTCTTTGATGAAGAAAATCTGAAACCATGCACTTCAGCCCATTTCACTATCTTATTTATTACTATTTGTAGATGACGTTCTGCTACTGACATACGTGCAGCTGCAAAAGATAAAGAAAAGTCATCCACAAAGAGTGTGCGCATAACATCAGCAGGTATTTGCTTTACTATGTCATTAATTGCTAGAGCAAAAAGTGTTACACTTAACACACTGCCCTGAGGAACACCTTCTTGTTTACAGACTTCAGACAGAACTGCTCCTACCTGTACTTGAAAATAACGATTTTTTAAGAATAGCTTGATAAAAATAGCAACTAATTTCTCTTAAACCATATTCATGGACTACTTTCAAAATTCCATACCGCCACGTAGTATCATACGCTTTTTCCAAGTCAAAGAAAACCGTGATAAAGTGGTGCTTAGAGGCAAAGGCTTCACATATTTCAGACTCCATTCTAACCAAGATATCAACAGTGGATCGCATACTGCAGAAACCACATTGGGCCGGAGAGAAAAAGTTTCCTCGCTCTAAATACCACACTAAACGAGCATTCACCATTTTCTCCCTTAGTTTACACAAACAAGATGTTAGGGCAATTGGACGATAATTTCCTACGAAAGAACTATCCTTTCCAGGCTTGACAAATGGAAGGACTCTTGCTAGTTCCCAACATAAAGGGTAGTAATGTTCTTTATAAATTCTGTTTATTATACTGAGGATAAATCTTTTAGTATTCTGAGCAGCATGCTTGATCATAGAATATGAAATTTCATCAGGACCAGGAGCAGATTCTTTACACTTTGAGAGAGCCAATTCAAATTCTCTCATAGTAAATGGAATATTATAAGACTCCTCTTTATTTGTTGTGAAATCAAGATAATGCTGTTCCATTTGCTTTCTGCTGTTTGCATACGGTTTCTCATTATCTTTGTAGATATTTTAGCAAAATGTAGGGCAAACTCATTTGACACTACTTTTGGATCTCCTACATTTATGCCATTTATTTTTAACACAGGTGGTTGGCTAGGTACAAACTTCCCTGCTATTTTCCTTATCTTCTTCCACACTAATGTGATGGGAGTTTTGCAATTTATGGAAGAAATGAAGTTTATCCAAGATTTTCTTCGTGCATTTTTAATTTCAAACCTAAACTTTGCCCTAGCCTTACGAAATTCTACCAGATAATAGTTACATTTCCGTCTTTTATACCTAGTAAACCAAGATCTCATAGTTCTATGGGTTTCATGGCATTTCTTTGACCACTATGGAACTGGTCGGCGCATAAATAGACCTGATGTTCTTGGAATTGACTGAAGTCCAGCTGCAAATAAAGTAGTAATTAACAATTCCATAGCATCCTCAATGCATCCAAATTCATCTGCTGTAGCTTCGATTGAACTATGCTCTTCAAAATTTGCCCAGTCAGCTCTTTTTACACTCCAACGGGGTAATCTTGAACATGGAGGACTTGATCTAGTGCTTAAACTAATTGGTAAACGTGATCACGTTACTATAACCTATCATCGATCACTCGCCAATTGAAGTCCATAATGGCATCGGCACTACATATTGACAAGTCTATGGCTGTTAAAGTACCGGTCTGTACATGGAAATGGGTGGGTTCTCCAGTGTTTAGAACACAAACATTTTCACTTTCAATAATGGATGACAGGCAGTTTCCTCTCTCATTAGTAATTAAATCCCCCCATAAAGGATTTCTTCCATTCATATCACCTAGGATGATGAAAGGCAGAGGAAGCTGTCTGATGAGATTACAAAAATCAGTACTAGGGAAAGCTACATTTGGTGGAAGATATACAGAAGAAATTGTATATTTACGAGCCAGAAACACTTGCACTGCAACAGCTTGCAAAGAAGAATTAACAGGAAAATGCTTGTGTGGAGTATCATGGCGAACATATAACATTGCTCCACCCCGGTTTCTATTGTTTTGATTTAGATGTGAATGGTAAGCAACATATTCTTTAGGGCAAGGAATAAAATCACTGCTGAGCATAGTCTCCTGCAAAGCTATGCAAACAGGAGACAACTCAAAAATTAGCATTTTGAGCTCCTCCCATTTAGCTCTCAGGCCCTGACAATTCCACTGAAGAAAATTCAAGAAATTACTTGAGTTTAGAGGCCTTGATAATAGGGCCTCTTTGAAGATATTTTGTCTTCGTAGGGTTGCCAGGAATTCTTGGTTTGGGGAATCCTACTTTGTTTTTTCTTAGAGGGAGACTGCCTGCCACCCTCAGCCTCCTTTTCTTTTTCCTTTTTGGGACTGGCATTGCTACCTGCATACAGGAAGCAACTTCGGTTGGTTTCTTGGTTAGCTGCCTCCGAAGCTGGTGTTCCAGGCTCCCAAGAAGCCATTGCATCAGCTAAGGAGGGCGACTCCCCAAAAGAGGCATGCTCATCAGCAAGGACAGACGTAAATTCCAAATTACTCGCACCAGTCAAAACTGATGCTGCTTCTAAAGAAACTGATGCACCAGCCAAAGCTGATGCTGCCTCCAAAGAGGTTGATGCATCAGCCAAGGCTGAAGCTGCCTCCAAAGAGGCCGGTGCCCCAGCCAAAGCTGATGCTGCCTCCAAAGAGGCCGGTGCACCAGACAAAGCTGATGCTGCCTCCGAAAAGGCCAGTGCTCCAGCCAAAGCTGATGCTGCCTCCGAAGAGGCTGGTGCACCAGCCAAAGCTGATGCTGCCTCTGAAGAGGCCAGTGCACCAGCCAAAGCTGATGCTGCCTCCAAAGAGGCCGGTGCACCAGCCAAAGCTGATGCTATTGAAGTCGTAGACATTTTAATTTGAGCTTTACCCAAGTTGTTTTTGCTGCTACTTTCTGTTACATGGGATTTTTTGAGTTTTTCCACTGTTCTAAATGAATTTGAAGCAGTATTCGAATTAACTTTTCTCCTTCTCAATTGTTGTCTATTTGCAGCAACACTTGCAAAAGATACTCCTGGTCTTATATATTTGTTCAGTACTGTTCTTCTGGCTTCTGCAAAAGTAACTTTCTCAAGGACTCTAGCTCTAGTATATTGTACTTCTTTCTCAAAAAGGAAAACATAACATGAGTTCGAGGATAACTGGTGTGCTTCCCCACAATGAATGCATTTTGGTTCAGCATGGCAATCACCATGCTCAACTTCTCCACAATTTATACAAATTGCAGGGTTTCCTTGCAACTTGGATCTACAGGACCCAATAATATGCCCATATTCCTGACAGTAAAAACACCTCCTGGGTCTCGGCACGTACTGTTTCACTTTATATCTGTACCAAGCTGCTTTAATAAAATTTGGTAACTTAGAAGAATTAAAGGTTAATAACAACTGTGGCATAGGACACAATGCCCCGTTTACTTTCTTTTTCAGTCTTTCCACCTTCAATACCCCCTGATCTTTAAGTTCATCTTCCAGTTCCTCTTCAGGATGAATCATAAGGTGAGGAGCATATATAATTCCTTTGGTATGATTGAAGGTATCGTGTGGTTTACATTCACTCTGAACTCCTCCCAGTAAACTCAGAGATTTCAATTTCTCACTTTCTTCTACTCATCTAGTCTCTACCAAAAGCTTATTTCTACCATGTGGCAATATCTTAGGTTCCCTCCCACAGCATTTTACAATATCCCTATGTACTTCAAAAATATTCATAACTTTATCCTCAAATGTAATGGTTAGATATTTATCAAACTCATTAGGGACACATCCTCCAGATTCTTCTAATGATTTTCTTCCTACAAAATTTCTTCTCCCTTGATGGGGAGTATATGGTGCCAGTGTAACCACACTGGACTGAATAGTCTTTCCCATGTCTGGTTCCGTGCAATGGTCATCAGGATTTTGGGGTTTCAAGTTCCTCATAGAATGATATATAGCAAATTCGTCTAGGTTTTCCCCATACCCACCATGGAGCCACATTTAGAGGATGCAATTCCCTTACTGGGGCACCCTAGGGGTACAACCTAGATATACACCCCACATCCAGTACCTTGAGGGTCATCAGTCCATCGAGATCAGACCCAGCACCGAATGCAGGGTTTGACATAAAAGTTTCCCCTAGCTCGACCACGTTGGGTACTCCAGTTCTACGGGTGGAGAGGCATGCCGTCCCACTCCACCCTCCTTCAACTCCAGAGAACAGTAAGAGCATGTCCAAATTCATGCTAAGGTCATCAACAAAATCCATCCGGACAGAGGAAGGAGAGAAATTGTGAAAATAGGAGGAGGTGATACAGAGTACCAGGATTAGTCAGGATGCTCTGAATTGACCTTAGTGGCATGGCAGTACCTACCGGGGTGAATAAATCACCCCACCACCATTGCTCAATTCATTGCACCACGCAAGCCCCCCCACTACAGCAAAGTTCCTGGTCACAAGGGGGGGAATGATAAAGAAACCATCAGCATCTGGTAATGTCAAAGGCTGGTGCCAATTCTCAAATTCTCTAAAATATGAAACAGAGCAGCCTTAATGGTGTACTATATCATTTGGCTCTCTTTTACGCAGCAGTTTGTTACCCGCGTCCCTCATATTGTACAATGATGCGAGGTACTGTTATTTGCAACTGCTGCCCATCAATGAGAACCAAAATTGGTCTTGGGAATTCCAGTCCAAACTACCATTTCAACGATTAGCTTCTCCATATCATACTCAGGAAAAAATTCCATATCATACTCAGAAAAAAATTGAGTGTATTACACAGTTTGCATGATATAATACTACTCACCGGAGTCTACACACTCAATCTGTACAATAAAGAAAGATGTATCACTTCAATTCACCCACACCAAAAACAGTAATATCAGCACACAGTAACAGTCTAGCGCCAGTGATAGGAAGATAAACCAGAACATATGTCAAGCATTTACTCTTGAACTTTGGCGACACACCAGATACGTGCGCACCAATCAGAAATGATGTGATGAGGGTGCACTTAAAGCATGAAAGTAATTTCTTAATTCCAACTAGCTTACTTATGACACCTTGTAAGTACAGCATTTGAGCAAATCTTGACAGGATCTTCAATTTACCATCATTGTCGAAGGCTACAGTTCAGAGGCAAACTCCAAGATTCTACCAACCATCATGGGGAAACTATCGCAACAGCCAAGTTAACAAACCATCACAAATAAATGCATGGATAACTGCACACAATATGCATCCAACAAATGATGGTACGGGGTGCTGACCACTCCTACTTACTCAAGACACAATATACAATATGTTACAGAAATGAACAACAGTTGTATTCAACCAGCCCATGTATGCTAGCTTAGGTTAGTTGCGTTGAATACAGAATTTAGGCCAAAGGCCAGGCACTGGGACCTAAGAGATCATTCAGCACTGAAATGGAAATTGACAATAAAGGTTTGAAAGGTGTAACAGGAGGAAAACTTCAGTGTTAGGAGAGGGTGGAAAGTAAGATGAAGAAAGAGAATATGAAAGGAGGTACAGTAAAAGGAATGAAAGTGGTTGCAGCTATGGGGCTGAAGGAAGGCACGCTGCAAAGAACCTGAAGTAATGCCTACAGTGCTACACATGAGGTTCACTGACTGCACTACCCCCATATGGGCAGCTATGAGGTCAACAAATTGAAACTAATGAGCAAAACCAGTGGTTCTTAACCTGGGGGGTGTGCCCCCCTGGAGGGGCATCAGCAATTTCCAGGGGAGGCGCGAGCCCTAGGGAAAAATGAAAAAAAAAATCCCTAACTATATTTATTATCATCTTACCAAGAGTGAAGAACAAACATTCAGAAGTTTATGAAAAATGCAAGTGTCGCCTTATAACGTTACTGTCCTAGAGTCTACTACTCTAATTATGCTTATTGGGCTGACCATGTTTTGTAGTTGTTGGCCTTCCTCCCTATCCCTCCAAACCCATTCTCTTTCTCATTATTTATTTTACTTTCCTTTAAATCTTGGGAGGGAATTTGAATCATAGATGCAAGGGGGACGTGAAAGAAAGGTCCAACTCTTAGAGGGGGCGTGGTCATAAAAAGGTTAAGAACTGCTGCTCTAGACTAGTACTACATCCACCAACCAGTCATTTCCACTTACAAATTGTGGTCAAGACATCCCTTAGGGCAGAACATTAATGGCATAAGAACTTTGTCTCTGGACAACATTTTGCCACCGCAAAACTATCCCCCACAGGACAGACTAAATACATATATGTTATATTAAGCACACCCATCCACCAGACAAACTATAAGTTTAATCGATTTAAGAAAAAACACATCAATGGAAAGAAGATGATATGTAAATGCACTTGGTGTAAGAAAATAGGTTAAAAAAAATTTTCTGTACCTTCTACAGGAAGTTGAAAGTGAATATTTACAACCCTGTGCAAGGCCTCTTTTTCCAACACTCATAAATTTTAACAAGTTTTTTGTACAAGTTTTTTCTAATAATTTAAAAATCAACAAATAAGACCTAAAATCATAAACAAATTCTGAGTATATTCATTCTAAAAAATTTATGAGATTTACCGAGATGGGAAGATACAGTAACTTTTGTGAGGTCTACAAGTTTTTTCTAATATTACTTGCCACTTTTCTTTGCAAGATTACAATTACAGCTGACATACTATCATAAAATATGGACTAAAACCAACAGCAATCCCCGAGTATGTTTATGAGCAAATATATAAAAAGACATCACGGGATACAGAGGGGCAATATATTCCCCATCAAGGATCAAGGCATACTGATGACCGGCCCCCTCCCCCATCCTGTGCTGAGCTACTACAGATGCAGCAAGTAATCTATGGACTATTGGAGTGATATGACCATTTCCCGCTATATTCATCCAAATCGTGTGGAGCCTAATATCAATACGTGTATACTCATATATGGTTTAGTAGGTTGTCATAATACATTGGTAGGTACATGGCCTAGGTAAGACTGGTGTTGGTTCAAATTCTGGTAGAGGCCGTTGGTCTGAGAAGAGGATCCTGGCTTTCAAGCTTTGGTATTAAGAACCCCAGACATTTTAGTATTTGCTATCAAGTTGCATGAGAATGTGCAAATTTTTCAGAAATCCATCCATCACTCAAAACCTGTTAAAGTTCCTCATATGATCATGCCGTCCATTAAGGGTTAAAATAGGTCACCCACCATATCCCTTTTCTTTGATTCTGACAAATCCCAAGGGTGTCTACAGGACTGATAATACAATTAAGACCTTGGGGTATGTTAAGGACAACGGATTAAATTTGCATCCTATTTTTCTTCAAACTTTGACAAATTAATTCTTTCAACTCAAAGTATACTTTTCCCAAAAGAATTAAAAAAACTGCTCCTTCAAAATAACTTCAGGAGTGTGTCACTATCAAATTCCTTCTAATATCTGTTCTTCATCACTTTCTTTTAGACTTTTTACTTCAATATTTCCCTCATCTAACTAGGAGATTAGCAGTTTACCTACAGCGTAAGTCTTCTCTGCTACTACTGTCTATAACAGAATAATAAAAAATGTGTTGCACATGGTGGTTTAAAAATATATGGGCAAACTTCAGTGTTCAACAGTTATTTTTCTTCTCTTAGCCTAAGGTTCTCTCCTTCGTACAAGATCTAACTGGTTCAGCTCAAGAAAAAGTAAAGTTACTGCATACTTAAAGAAGCCCATCTTTATTCCTGCTCTAAAAAAAATTATACCATTAATACAGAAACAAAGATCACCCTGATAATCTGCATTCCCCTAAATGCCACACTGGGTTGTTAATCCACTGAGATGAAACTTAGTACAGAGGGCCATATAGGGTACTCCAGTTCTAGAGGTGAAGAGGAAAGAAATCCACCAGCAACCTCTTTCAAATCTATGGGAAATTCCTCGAATGTAGATTATGAGTGTTAGGAAACAACAAGAGTCTGTCTAGAAATAGCTAGGGAAAACTTAGTTAGGAAAACCACTGGTAGAATATATACTATAGTGAAAGTAGAGTGATGAAGGATCTACCAGAAGTTAAGGTAGAAAAGGGAGTAGATGTGTACAGCATGAGTCTGCACAAATAGCAGTTTCGTAAACCAGACCAAAACAATTGGCATTTGTTTTGGAAAACAGTAAGGTGCTAACCTCACCAGAAAAGTTGAACTTTGACTCCTTCAGTGGGTGGTTACCGTCGAGGGACGAAACCAATCAGACGAATCTAGAGGTGGCACCGGAAGTAATGAAAGCCATTCATGAAGAAGTAGGAGGTGTCCTAAAGGACATTTGAGGAGGAGCTAATTGAAGTAGTTAGGTCGAAACTTCATTTGAAGTGCTAGAGAAAACCAGTCAAGAACCAGACCTTATACGAGGAGGCTGTGTTCCTTCTCACTCTGTTCCAGTGTAGTGTAGTAGTGTGTAAACTGTGTAATGGTGAACTTCATAACTTATTCTAATTATAAGTAATTTTTATAAAGAGGTGTTTAACTTGCCCAGTTTCCCAAAGATATACAACCCATGTTTTAAACATATAAATTACCTCCTGAGAGACTTAGTGAAGAATAAATAAACTAAATGTTCCTACGAGAGAAGAAACTCAACCGTAACTAGTGATAGATGAAGGTTAGCCCATATGACAAATAACCTTTCAAACATTACCCGTAACAACGAGAAGAACTAGAAGAAGAGAGAGAATAAGAACTCGTAAGTACGCCACGCAACATAACGAAGAGAATTAAAAATAAAGACAATCACAACATAAGTGGTGAACGGTGGTAGTGGGATTCTAAGTGCAAAAAAACACCAATATAAAAACACACACACACACAGTGGAAAAATTAAACAGAGTGGAAGATATAAAACTGCCAATAAAAGAGCGCTAATACTTAAGCGTCAGAAACATACAAGAAAACCAGGCACGAACTTTACAATTAAAAAGAAGAAATTCCGAGTTCAATAACTCGAAGAACAAAGAAAAAAAAAAGGGCAACGAAAAATAATGAAAACTCCGAACAGTGTAGACATAACAACACTCCGATTCTGCTGAAAGGGCGAACGAAACTGAGCGACGAAACGCAGTGAAATTCTAAGAAGAATACTGAACAAGGATAGCTGCATTCCTAAGCCATAAACTCGACAAAGGAATACGCAAAAACGCATTAAGGCGGATAAAAGAAGATTGAATATAACGCAGCGAGGACTGACGACGGATTTCTTCAATCAACCTGTGAGCGCTAAACTATCATAAATCCTGAGATAGCGCCCATTTCTCCATACATCGCTACAATTTTTTCCCCATGGACAAAGCGCACTGGACTCCAACAGTGGTGTGAACGACGACAGCGCGCGGGCAACGCCACAACAAGTGAAACGAGCCGGACGACGACGCAGAAGTGATCGGCAACCAGCAACAAGAAGAAAAGTTTAAAGTATCCTGATAGATTAACGTCTGAAAATAAATCAAAATAGAAAATTTATCACACACTGCAGTAATATAAAAATGTTTTTATAAAATAATTCATAACAAGTAGTTTTGAGATAAAATTTTTCTTTGCCGTAAAGTTGCAAGGTAAAATCAATTTTTTTTTGCTTCATTGATTGTGATAAATTTAGAACAATAAAGCTATTGTCATTCAGTTCACAAAGTGCAGTGGTGTGAATAAGGAATAACGGCATACACTAATGTTAATGTTTTTCCAGATTGGAGGAAGGAAACACTAGGAAATAAGATTAGATAGGATATCTAGGAATTGCAATAAGGAAGACAGACTCAGTATGAAGATAATGT
The DNA here is from genome assembly GCF_015104395.2 of Macrobrachium nipponense. Taxonomy (NCBI): domain Eukaryota; kingdom Metazoa; phylum Arthropoda; class Malacostraca; order Decapoda; family Palaemonidae; genus Macrobrachium; species Macrobrachium nipponense. The sequence goes on from NC_087214.1 coordinate 31,089,538, forward strand.
AAGTACAACAATGCATCTATTTTTTTAAATTGTATCTAGTCTAATGCTGTTGATATGCATAAAAACTTTAACGAAATTATTACTAGGTTACAAAGAAGCAGAACTCCCGACCCGAGTCATTATAGCCTACGTCCAACTCCTGACAGACGCTCGAGATTAAATACTCAGACGCATAATTTTCCATGACGATCGCATAGCGAAAGTCCAACCAGAATACCGAGCTCGACAGTAGCAAATAGACCCATGACTAGTGTGATTGTTACTAATCATAATAACATTCCTAACCCATTGCAAGTACAAACTAGGTACTCTAGAATGGCACAGGCCGCTGTAATAACACAGGCTACACGCTTTTGCGGTAGGGTAGAAAGGGGTCATCCTGACAAAATTAAGTTAGAAGCATATACAGTATCTCAGTGGATAACAGAGACTGAAAGTCGAATTTCAGCTAGTGGAATTACCGATGAACGCAAGAAAATAGATGAAGCGTTACTCTATGTTAGTTCCGAAAAGGGAGATGCACACCGCACTCTCACGTCCCCTAAGTTTCAGGAGATTCCGACCTTCGCTGAATTTAAGGTGTGTCTAGAATTGTGGGAGCCAATTTATCAGAAGGATAAATGGTATAACCTCTCCCGTTTCCTTCATCAGAAATACGATGGGGATAGTATCGCAAACTTACATACAGACATCGAAAATGCAATCCGTAACTTAACCACAGATTTGAAACGAACCGGCGTAGTTATTGGCGATCGTGATGCATTTAGTCGTGACACAAAGGATTTAGTCAGTATGCAAGAGATTTTGAATTACATAGTTCATGGTATAGTATATGACGCTATCGCTTTAAGAAACAGGATCCTGATCCTAAGCAGGATAGTCTAGCAGCTTTAAAATTTATGGAAAAGGAAATGTGTAAAAAGGGACTAAATCTGGCAAAAGAATTTATAGGTTTTGTAAATAATGGAAACCCTAATAGGAATAGAAATAATTTCCAGGGAAAGACAGATAGTGTCCCAGACAGATCTAGAAATATTAAGCATAGACAACAGGGAAAACAAGATCCTAAGAATAATCCAAAGTATAGTAATGGGAAATTTTTCCAAGCAAACAAGAATAGTAAAAATAGGCCTCAACAGTATAGAGGAAATCCAAACAATAATAATCCAAATTCATTCAGCCCAAACCACAGTCAGAGCTCCGGAGATAATAGAACACAAAATAACATGCAGGAACAAAATTGCGCAAATTGTGGTTATTCCAACCACACAACTCAGAATTGTAGGCGACCAAGGTATCGTTCTCATTGTAATAGGACAGGTCACCTAACACAAAATTGTTGGTTCAGAAATACCAATACTAACCATAATGCCCAAAGTAATACCCAAAATAATAATCAGACTCAGTGACAATTACAGAAGAGGGTAATACACTAGAAAGCTTCCTTACCAGTAGGAAATGAGAATGAAATAGTTACGGTAGGTCAGGAAGATAAATTCAAGTTTCCTTTTGAAGTAAATAAGGAGATAGTATTTTCAGTAAAGGATAAAGAAATATGCCAAGAAGATTTACCTATCATCCAAACCAGAATTAATAATAAACCATGCTCAATCCTTTTAGATACAGGCAGTACAGTAAATATAATAGATAAACAAACATTAACAAAACATTTAGGCTTTGCAGATATAGAAATACAAGGTCCTGGTAGAATTATAAAGGGAATAGCCGGAAAACAAATAAAGGCACTAGGCAATGTCACACTGGACATAGAGATTTTAGACAAAACTTTTAAGGAAGTATTTGTAGTACTAGAAGAAAGGTTTTATCCTACGCAAGCGCTGTTTTCATATAAGGCTATGCGGAGATGTAGAATAATGTTAGATTGTGGAGAAAATAAAATAAATTTACCACGCAGAAATAGAGAAAATGTTTGTTTTCAGCTAGAAGAAGGAAAGTCTTGCATAAATCTGATCAATTTATCTGAGACGACATCTTCTAGAGAAGCGAACATCCAAGAAACTAAGATAGATAATAATGCTAACACAGATAAAAGTGGAATAAGTGGTAGAATTAATAACTTAAAAGAAATGTCCTTAGCCAGGAAGGATTCTATGATAGATTGTGCACAAATAAATAATATTAACAATGCAAGCCTTGATACTCAGACTTCTGAACAGAGCTTTGACTCTGAACAAATTTACGCAGCTGAACAATTTATTGCCCCTGAACAATTTATTGCCACGGAACATATTAATGCATGCGAACAAATGTATGAAGATGAATCAGAAATTGATTGTACATATCTTATAATGGATGAAAATAAAGAAGAAAAATATATCAATGAAGTCCTGTTATTAGGAACAATAAATAAGGGCAAATTAAACTCAACAATACTACTGGATGAAAATTCGGATGAAACAGATGTCTTGTTATTTCTCAGAGATACGAGATGACGAAGAAATATGTTTAATCAGTACTGCAGATGACCATACTGTCACATTTGTGCTTAATAGAGAAGTAGTTTTGTACCCGCAATGTCTAACCAAAGTTTGTCTTAGGGCTAAAGCAGACGAAGACTTGCATGAAAAAGACGTAATGCTAACTAATGAAAACTTACCTGACTTTGTTAGGATGGACAATTCTCTAGTTCACGTGAAAGGTAATAACTGTGAGACATACGTCCAGAATTTTTCAGACAAAAGACTAATACTAAGACCTGGTATAGAATTTTGTACAGGAATTGTAGTGAATAATCCTTTACTAACACTAAGTGAAAAAGCATTCTTCTCTAGCACAGAACCGAGTTCAATTCTAAATAAAGAAGTAAATAATACAGACTTTCCTCAGAATAGAGTTAAACTATTACAAATATTGGACAAGTATAGAGATGTCATTGCCTTAGAAGGAGATAAGTTAGGCAGAACAGATACTTTGCAACATAAGATTTTAATACAAGATGGAACTAAACCATTTTATATCCCTAACTATAAGTTGCCAATCAGTCAACGGCCGATCGTAGATCAGTTAATTGAAGAAATGAAACAAGATGGTGTAATAGTACCTTCTAAATCACCATATAATTCACCTCTCTATAAGTCCAAAGAAAGATGGCACTTGGAGAATGGGTAATAGATTATCGGAAATTAAATTCACACACCATTCCAGATAGGATGCCAATGCGAGTTATAAATGATATGTTAGCTCAATTAGGTGGAGCAAAGATATTTACGTCATTAGACTTGCTTAGTGGATATTGGCAAGTACCTTTAGACGAAGAATCCAAGCCCTTGACAGCTTTTAGTACTCATAAGGAACATTTACAGTTTGAAGTCATGCCCTTTGGTCTTACATCAGCCCCACTAACATTTACTAGATTAATGCTCCAAATCTTAGGAGACATAGAGGATGTTTCAGTATACCTAGATGATGTGGTCATTTCTAGTAAGGACTTGGATAGTCACTTTAAGACATTAGAAACTGTTAGAAAGACTAAAGAGCGCAGGATTAAAGATAAAGATTAAGAAATGTCAATTCATGATGAAATCATTAGAATATTTAGGACATGTCATCAGTGAAAATGGACTGCGTATGCAGGAAGGTAAAATAAAGGCAATTGTAGCATATCCAGCCCCAAGTAACTTGAAAGCCTTAAGAAGATTCTTAGGGATGGTTGGCTATTACCGCCCTTTTATTAAGGGATTTGCCACTATAGCCAAACCATTAACAGATTTAACAAAGAAGGATGTAATTTACGAATGGAAGCCAGAACATGAAAGAGCTTTCCAAACACTCAAGGAAATGATGACAAGAAATCCAATTTTAGTGTATCCAGATTTCTCAAAAGAATTTTACTTAGCCTGCGATGCTTCTAGTACAGGTGTAGGTGCAGTTTTAATGCAACAAGGAAAAACAAGAATGAGAGCAGTATATTATGCAAGTAGAGTTTTGAATGCTGCAGAAAGAAATTATAGCACTACCGAACGAGTGCGCTTAGCTCTTTATTGGGATTACGTAAGTTTAGGCATATATTGCTAGGACATAAAGTCAATGTGCTTACAGATCACAAACCTATTTGTGATCTATTTAAGAAAAGAGCGTTCACAAATAATATGAAGTTTAACAGATGGTTCATAAGTGTATTAGAATTTGCCCCAGAATTTAGATATATCCCAGGAAGATATAACACTATTGCAGATGCTTTGTCAAGGTCGCAAGAAGAAAACGAGAAACAAATCACAACTAATATTTTCTGTTTTAGTTGTCAGATCATAGATCTAGATTTAGAAAGAGTTCAGATCGAACAGCAAAAAGATGCTAACATTAGAAAAATAGTGGGTAAATTAATGCAAAATGAGGATGATCAGTCTGAATTTCAGTTAATTAATGGAATTCTATATAAAACATCAGATGAACCGAATGCTTGTTCACGATTGTATGTACCTAACACACTAACCAAAGAAGTATTAGAACTAACACACTCTTACAAGTTGTCAGGACATCCTGGAATAAAGAAAACATGTAGAACAGTCACTAGAAACTATTTTTGGCCGAATTGCAATGAAGATGCTAAAAGATTTGTTGAAAATTGTCATATCTGTAACGTACACAAGGGTAACGTTAATGTAAAAGCCCCTCTTGAGAAATATCCATCAGAATTAACTCCGTTTCAAGTAGTTTTAATGGATTTTGTAGGTCCATTTCCAAACACAACTAGAGGTAATCGTCAGATTTTAGTTTTCATAGATTACTTGACTAGATATGTTGAGATCATTCCAGTCAGAAACAGAGAAGCAACTACTGTAGCAGAAGCTCTGAAATCTAGAATAATTACTAGACATTCATGCCCTCAAACATTATTATCTGATAATGCAGGAGAATTTACTAGTGACATTTTGAAGAAATTGTGTGAGTTTTATGAAATTAACAAGTGTCAGGTTACAGCTTATAAACCAAGCTCTAATGGAGCAGTTGAGAGAACAAATCGTAAGATAAAGGATGTACTGAAAACTTTAATAACTCCACAGACTGAAGATTGGGACTTAATGCTTGAAGACGTACAGTTCACTATTAATAACACTGTAAATGAATCTATTGGGGAAACCCCACACTTTCTGTTACATGGTTATCAGAAAATAATGCCAAATACCTTATTAGACGAAGCAACTCCACCAAGACATACTTATAATTACGAAGACTACGTTGCATGGAAAACAAGACAGACTTTCGAGACCGTAAAAGGCACAAGGGCTTGATTGAAGGAGTTACATCAAAAGTCTAGTAAGTATTACAACCAGAAATCAATAGTCCCAGATTTAAAAATAGGTCAACAAGTATATGTGCTTAATCACAAAGTTGAAGGACCTAATGTTAAAGTAAGTCCTAAATTTCAAGGTCCATATAGAGTAATAGAAAGATTAAAGTTAAATAAATTTAAGCTAATGCATGAATCAACTTTAAGTGAAACTGTTGCACATTGGAACCATATTAAAATAGTACATTCCGACATTTGGTCAGAAGAACATTTAAAGAATTTTAAAGATTTAAAGGAGTCAAGTAGTAAGGAAAACAGTAACGTAAATGATTCCCATACTTCATCAGCATTAGTGACTCCGAGATACAATTTAAGGAAAAGATAGGACCAAGTGCAACAGGTCAATAACATTGTTGTATAAGGTTTACTGCTTAGAATATATTTGCAGGAAATGGATTTCACTATGGCTCATGGTGAGCGTTATCTGCATCTCCCTCTTGCAAACCAAGAAGGGAGCAATCCTAAAAGGACATGGTCATGTGAAGATGTTACACGGCATAGCGGTTGTAACCATCAACATTACAACCGTAGACAAACAGCAACAAGAGCTCAATGGTTTAATGGATAACATTGAAGGTCTCATGTCTAAAAACCAGAACAATTCTATTTTATTTAAGCTTAGGGAAGATATTAGTCAAGTGTTACCCAAGAGGATTAACAAAAGATCATTATTACCTTTTATAGGCACAGCCTTAAACACTTTGTTTGGTGTAGCTACTGATGGTGATGTAGATAAAGATAGGGCTAGAATAGAAAAATTAGAGTTATGGGCCGCGGAAAGAGGTACCATCATGACTAAGGTCATTGATGCAACTAACAAGAACCAGGATTTGATTGTTAAACTAAAGGACTTTGTAAACAATATGGCTCAGAATATTACTACAGAAATAAATGACTTAAACAAGTCACAGTATGTAAATAAGTTATTATTTGAAACAGAAACCTTTTTGTTGAATCATAAGGAACTGCTAAATGCAGTAATGTTAGCCGCTAAAAACCTTTTATCACCATACCTCATCAGTCCTAGTGAGTTGCACCTTGTAATTGAAAAATGTATGTTAGATCATCACTACAAACCGCTGGTGCAAGATGTTCTTACTTACTATAGCTTGATTAGTGTAAAGCGGGTTTCTGATCACATTGTGTTGGTGATATCCTTCAACAATAATGAAGTTAATAACTTAATTTCCATTTACCCTTTCCCAATGCTAGTAAACAACAAGTCAATTGTTTTGAACCAAGGCATAGTACATTTTGCATTGCAACAAAATTCACTTCTGTTGGTGAAACTAAGTGAAAAAGATTTTGATGATTGTATCATGCTAGAAACTAAAGAGTTTGTTTGTAATATACAGGGTTTTTATCAGCCACTTAACAAGTTGTATTGCATTGATGATTTGATTAATGACAGGAATGGTGAGAATAACTGTGAGTATATCCCTTACAGTCCTGATTTCAAAGCTCAAATTTTGTATGATGAAATGGTAGTGTTTTCACAGAATCAAGTAACAGCTAAGGTCACTTGTAGGAATAATCAATCTCAGATAATATTTAACAACATAAAATCCTTTGTGACATCTTGTGAAGTAGTTATTTTGAATTATTTGTACTACAAGCCTACCATTTTTGCTTCTTATGCCTTAAATTTATCTAGCCATATCAATGATTTTGATAATGTCAAGGATTTCAAATTATCCAAACTTGAGTTAGAGTCATTTGCCAAACTTGAAGCAGCTAATCAATTTTTCCATATGTACAAGACTGACATTTCCCCTATCATGTCCATGATAAATATTGTTTTATTAGCACTCACCATAGTTGCTTTCATATGTATTGTCAGAGTGTTAGTTGTTAACAAACTCAACACCATTAAGTCTTTACTGAAAAATTTGCCTTCAAGTAACTAATATACTAGCATTATTGTATATATATATATAACCATTTTTGATTGTATTTTATTATGTATAATCATTTTTATAATTTTAGGCATTGAGGTCACTGCCAGTAGGTGGCCGAGTGTTGTTAGGAAACAATAAGAGTCTGTCTAGAAATAGCTAGGGAAAACTTGGTTAGGAAAACCACTGGTAGAATATATAGTGAAAGTAGAGTGATGAAGGATCTACCAGAAGTAAGGTAGAAAAGGGAGTAGATGTGTACAGCATAAGTCTGCACGAATAGCAGTTTCGTAAACCAGACCAAACATTGGCACTTGTTTACGAAAAACAGTAAGGTGCTAACCTCACCAGAAAAGTTGAACTTTGACTCCTTCAGTGGGTGGTTACCGTCGAGGGACGAAACCAATCAGACGAATCTAGAGGTGGCACCGGAAGTAATGAAGGCCATTCATGAAGAAGTAGGAGGTGTCCTAAAGGACATTTGGGGAGGAGCCAGAAGAAGTAGTTAGGTCGAAACTTCATTTGAAGTGCCAGAGTAAAGTAGTCAAGAACCAGACCTTAGACGGGAAGGCTGCGTTCCTTCTCACTCTGTTCCAAGTGTAGTGTAAAGTGTGTAAACTGTGTTTGTTACAGTTATAAGAAATTTTTATAGCAGAGGTGTTTAACTTGCCCAGATTCCCAAAGCTATACAACCCCTGTTTTTTTTTATAATATAAAGTACCTCCTGAGAGACTTAGTGAAGAATAAATAAACTAAATGTTCCTACGAGAGAAGAAACTCAACCGTAACTAGTGATAGACGAAGGTTAGCCCATATGACAAAGAACCTTTCAAACATTACCCGTAACAAAGAAAAGAACTCGTAAGTACGCCACGCAACCTAACGAAGAGAAATAAAAATAAAGACTAACCACAAAAGTAAGTAGGCACAACACAACAACCAATAGCAAACACGCCCCGCAACCTCCCGACCAATGAAGACTCAGCTCGTGAATACCACCGACTATAAATTAGGGTAGCACGGAAAAATATCATCAGTCTACTCAAAGCCACAACCTTGAAAATAGCTATTCGAATCCAGAAGAAACGTCGGTATAGAATAATCTACGGACATTGTACACCAAATTTCAATAGACATATAAATTTCACAAAATTCATTGATCTTCACTTTTCATATGTACCCTTTAAGCGCGTTACTCGCCAACCTAAATAACATTGAAAAAGCCGTAATAAAAAGAAGAGAAAAGAACATCTATAGAATAAATGCAGCTGAAGCAACAATCTCCTTCAATAGACCATGCTTGAGAGAGGATCTTCTGCCTAAATAATAATAATAATAATAATAATAATAATAATAATAATAATAATAATAATAATAATAATAATAATAATAATAATAATGATGCAGGTAAAGATGAGGAACATTTCACTGTGATTTGCTAATAGGAATTTACACTAAGAAGCCTCCCACTTTTGCACTGCAATTCAATCATGAATTAATATTACAGTAGCTGTGATAAAAAAAAAAAACGAATTTAATTTCATTAAGATCTGGTTCATAGAATACTACAGAGCCCATCTTAGGATTAAAAGACCCTGTCTCATCTGTGCCCATTTCATTAAAAGGGGCCTAGTATGTATAGGATGCTTGAAGTCTGGTTATAACGAATTATCTTCTATTACTTTGTAATCCAAAATATTTTCGAATTGATGTGACGTCATTACCTTCTTCCTCATCTCTTCAGGAAATTGCCTGCGAGCGAAAATGGGACAAGAAGATTAGATGCTACCCACTCCTCGCTCGCAATTATACATGTATCTGCTAAGCGAAGAACTTGGCTTGAAGAAAGGCCTGCTTTTGTATTTAAATTTGTAGAATGTTGTCCAAGCACACCTGTGTCAATAGTTGCCTATGGCAAGAAGTGCGAAAAATAGAGAGATTACAAACATGAACTCTTTCGACTAGTGTAATTGTCAGTAGTATTCAGGATGTATAGACTTATTTTTATCTAAAGCTCGCATCAGCTTAATTTAAACTACTTAAAGTAAATCAGAATTATTCAGGATGTATAGACTTATTTTATATCTCAAGCTCGTACAGTTTAATTTAAACTAATAAGCATTTACCTTAGAGTTCTTTATGAGTTTTTTTTGTGAGGTAAAATATAACTCAGTATGTTTCGGGATCCTTAGTTGTCTTGCAAAGACTTCTTATCACTTTGAGACCTGCTGTCAGTTAGTTCAGCACATTTTAGGATACATGGTTTATTTCCCACTTAAATTTTCAGAATATAGTGGATAACTTATTTTCTTGTAAGTTGAATAATAGCAACGTGGTGCCTCAGTGTACTTCAGGACATAGTTTTATCTGTGTAATATTCATAAGTTTAACATGTCAAGTCCTTCAGTACATTGCAGGATATTTCTATTCTCATGTCTTACCAGTTTTACAATGACTCTAGGTTCGATCATTTTGAGGATACATACTAATATTTTTAAAATAAATTTTATGTTTAATATTAGCTATCACGTAGTCCTGTATGTTCCAGACTACATAGTTCTGCTTTAACTGAAATCTAGTGTCAGTCTGATATCAATCAAAAGTATCTTAGTGTATTTGGATGCGTAGGTAGTTCAATTTTCTTGTGAAGCATTAGCTGGAAAATTTTAGGATACGTGCTTTTTTTTTGCTCAAGATTCTTGGCAGTTTAAAATTATCCATCAAAAACCTCGGTGTGATTCAGGATACATAGCCTTTATTTTTGTAGTGATCTCAATGTCTTATCAAGATATTTCATTAGTTTAGTGCTTAAGTTTTAAGGTACAAAGTTTTCCCTTTACTTTCTTAGCAATGTCAACATCAGCTATCAATAGCTTAGTACATTTCAGGATACATGATTTTTACATGTTTTCTTATTAGTTTACCATCATCTTACAAGGTGTTCAGGATGTTTCAGGCTCCATAATATTGAACACAGATTTCTTGGTAATGAAATAACAGCTGTTAGGCAGTTATGGCTAGTTCTTGGCTATTTTGTACCGAGGAGTCAAGTATGTTTAAGGTTAGTTTTCTATAAACTCAGTTTAATATTATAGTCAAGTAATTGACTTTCACAGAGCACATTTTTGTCTAGTTGTGATTTGCAGTATCCAGTAGATCATTGTTCATTGCACACTAGTCTAGGAACGAAGTTCACCTGCGATTAATGTTAGGTTATGATTGTTAGTTTCTGTCATTTCCTGAAGTTCAAAAACTATCTCTAGCAAAAAGTTCAACAGTTGCAAGCAATAGGTTTTACTGATTTTATGGAATATCTTCGTGGTGGTCAGCATAGATAAAGAATAGTTGAGTAGATTCAAAGCTGAGAGGTGGTAACCTTTATATAATGGGTAATATTTTCGGATGAAGTTGAAATTTGTTATTTTTCCTCAGTGAGTCCAATAGATATTCCTTAGAGTACCCTCCATCATATTAGGGACTTGGAGTTAAGCTTCTTATACGTATATATTTTTTGGAATTAATTCTTTTTATAGTTTAAAACTTACGTTACTAAAAGGTTCTGTTTGATGCAAGAGAGAGAGAGAGAGAGAGAGAGAGAGAGAGAGAGAGAGAGAGAGAGAGAGAGAGAGAGAACTCATCCTGAAAAACTAACACGTTTGCACTGTTAATTAAAAGAGGAGATGATTCAAAAATGAGTTTTATTAGTTTGACCTCAAAAGTGTAAAAAAGAAGTTGGTCATCTTTTCAAGCGATTAAACAAAACTGAATTTTGTGCAAAGCTTGCCATGACAATAAATGCTTCTTGCTTAACATTAAACATACACCACTTAAAGGGTAATTGTGTAAACATTGGTGAGTGCCTTATCAAGAGCATTATTATCATGGCATCTCTGAATATCTCAAGACACTGGTGGGCATAGGGTGGTTCTAAATTGAAATGATTACCTAGAGGTCACACTTTGGTATTCTTGACAAATGTGACATAAATTATTTACTAAGTGAACTCGAATTAATTGCGCTATTACTTTAAGTGCCAGTTTCAATACTATTCATGATATTTTAGGTAAATGCTTCAGTCATGCTGAATTCATTACTTAGGGATAATTTGGTTTTTCTGAAAATACCATTAACCAATGAATCTGTAAGTAAACTTGCATATAAAGCGTTACCTTAAATGAGACTAAGTATTGTCAACAATGGTGTCTAAGGTATATGAATAAGTCAATTCGAAACTGTCTTTGAAGGGGAGTATAGTTTGACAAGGCTATATTTGGCATATGAATTAATAAGCGTTCTCAGTTAAGTGGACAGTTTATTCGACTAAATGTTACATTGATAGATAGACTTTATAGGAAGATTAAAATCATCTTGAGTACTAATCATTTATTTCTCTCCAATTCTCCAGATATTTGATATACAAGGTCAGTTCCTTCCTTAGTAGACTCATAACTATAGGGAAAGTTGCTATTGCATCGAATACGGTTTCTAATTGTTTTGCAATACAAGCAAATCACACCTATCTCTTTCCTTGTAAGGTTCTCACAAGGTGACTGATTGTCCATGAACTCTGTAAATTGGAGTAGTTAGGTTAAAGAGGCTGAACAGCAAAGTGGAAGGAACTAAAGGGGAAACTATCAAATAATCAGCGATTATTTTTATACGTAGATTATACCTCAAGAATAGTTATCAAAAATGAAATCTTAACAGTCGAGTTGTCTAAGCTTCGGACCCAAACCAATTCTGAAATTGCCTGTAGTTACATTGCAAGAGGTTATGTCTTAAATTGCTTGTGACTAACGTAGATTATCTAAGAAATTCAATTATTTTTGAGTTATAGGCTTAGTCAGTTTTAGAATTAGTGCAACAGTGTCTTGATGTATGGAGAATTATAGATTAAGGTTGAATGATTTTTGTGGTGTTGAATTATTGCATAGAGTTCCTACTGAATTTAAATTGATCAGATTAAGGTTGAAAAGTTAACTGTTGCTGTTAAAAGTTTAACTTTGTTGTTAAAAAAATTAACGACTTTTGTTAAAAATTTAATTAATGTTAAAAATTTTAACTGTTGTTGTTAAAAATCTTACTGTTGTTGTTAGAAATGTAACTAGTGTTGTTAAAAATATAATTGCAGTTGTTAAAAATTTAACTACTGTTGTTAAAAATTTAATTCTTATTGTTAAAATTCTAACTGTTGTTAAAAATTCTAACTGTTGTTAAAAATCTGTTATTGTTGAAAATTTAACTGAATTTTGAATTAAGGGATAATCATAATTTTAATACCAAATTGTAAATTGATTGTACAATGACTTTTGTAGTTCAGCTTTCTGCTCAGTTCTCACCAAGTCTTGGGCTTCATTTAGCTATAAATATTATCTACTGCTTTTGTTAGGTCCTAAAACGAAATATAAGCTTAAGCAAATATTTTTACGATCGGCACCCCTACAGACTGGTGCAATCTGGAAGCTACCCTTAAAGACTAATGAAAATACTCCAGCGGTACCAGAAAAGTCAAGACAGCTCTAACAACATCCAGTGCTTCCTCAGTTGTCGTATATCATGCAAACTTTGTAATCTATAAGTTTGATAAGCTAAGTCTGGAAACTCATAGCTACGCAGCTTTTCCCTGCTGGCCAACGTTTGCGTGAATCTGGGGTAGCAATATTCTATTTTTGCAATATTGTTATAGAAACTAGATATAGAAACGAGAAATCTTTGTAAATTGATGTGAATAACTTAGATATTGTTCTTATGTCTTAATCCGAACCTTCCAATCTGATTAGACTTCTATTTCTGTCTACTCGAAATCTTACACTAAGTATCTATTCAGGGGATATCTTTTTCAGTCTCCTGTTAAAGCTGTTACATAGAAACACTTTTGCAGGTTTACAGTATACGACTTACAGCAGAATTGCTCACTTTCACTTTTCTTGGTGGAATAAAACTCCTCACAGTTTGTTGATCAATTTCTGCTTACTATTTTGCTTTTAAAGAGTTCCTTTCTCTCTCTCTCTCTCTCTCTCTCTCTCTCTCTCTCTCTCTCTCTCTCTCTCTCTCTCTCTCTTCTGAAGCATCGTTTCACACTTGAATTCCCCCTCATTCACACTACGTGCCTTCAAGGTGCTTTTTTTTTATTACTCCTAGACCCAATGATTAAATACTACCTCCCTCTTAGCATTCCCATGCTTAAAAACTCTTCCCCTGGACACACACTCTCTTAATTAAGACACTTTCGGGCGTTCAGTTGTTCCATGATCACAGATATTACGATCTTAGATTACGGTGTGAGATAGGTACTAAGTCGTTGTGTGTAATATTTTCTTTAGTACCTAAATTCCAGTGAATTGTGTTATATATTTATTTTTTTTTGCCATGAATTTTAACTAGTAACTTTTGTATAAATGTGATTGAGTTAGGAGGTTCATATCACCTTAATAATTAGAGAAGGGAACCCTTTCTTTAGCACTGTTTACGAAGTGAGAGCTGGGGCAGTTGTCTGCAAAGATTAAATATTAAAACTTCAAATCTGAACAGTTAGAAGAGACTTGTGAGTTTTTGCTTATTATTACTGGACCTAAGCTGAAGTACAGAATCATATATATGAAAATATATACCCTGTATGTACACAACTGGAAATACTTAAAAATAAACGGCTTCGTGAGCCAGCATTGCAGTGCCCCGTGGTGGGAGAGGGAGCGCCCTCAGCTGGAGGCAATGGAACCAGTCGGTTACCAACTTTGAAGTCGACCCATAGGGCTTAATAACTAAGTTTTCTAAGCTGACAGATAGGAAGAGATCTTGCATATACATTTCTCGTGCTTTGTAATATGTTTGTCAGCTTTATATGCCATTAGGGAAGATATGTTAGACCTCCAAATGTCAAAGAATGAAGTGAAGTACAGTAAGGCTGAGGTGGGCGTGGCAAGGCTATGCTACCAGCGAGACAAGCCTAGACTGATGTTCATTCTCATGGCTGTAGTTCGTACTTAGGCAAATGTTTGGTTGACCTGTGGTGTCTTGTGAAACATCGAGTGGAAACCTGTATACTTAAACCACCAGAATTTCGTCCTGAAGTATAATGGGCCCCCCAAAGAAATTTTCTAAGTCTAGTTCCTCTATGGATAACTCGTCAGGACATCTGCAAGTGTAAACCTACATTTTGACATTCTGTTTTCCGTTTTAGTTGAAAATTTAGTCTTTAAGCGTTTCTCTCACGTCTTCTTATCAGAAAACGAATGTTTTTTTTGTATCATTACAACTCGTAGAAAACAGAAGAACAAAAAAGGAAAGACGGTGCGAAGATAAATAGTATATCATGAACGTATTTACCATCTTACATTGATTTAGTACCAGACAGAATCCTTGACACTGAGAGCTGAGAATATTATTTTACTAGTAAATTTTAATTGATAAGGCTATGAATAACTTGTAAGCAAATGTGCGATTTTTACACATTTTGTCAGTCTGTTTTCTCTATGATTTCTCGTAAGATTTTCTCGTAGAAAACGTTTCTGTATAATTGAATTATTATTATTATTAGCTTCTCTTATTTCAAATACCATTTCCTGGCCTAATTTGTGTAAATTTCCTGGTGTGAAATGGAACAAAATCCTAAAGCATCCTTTACCAAGGTTAGAGAATTGTTCTCTATAAAGCAGATTTTGGCATTTTTCTTGATGTCGAATTTGACTGACTGTCAAATGCTAGTTTTAAATACTTTACATGGACATTTTCCATAAGGTTATCTTTTAAGTATCGGTATCATTTATATCCTCAAGATGTCTCAAAACGTGTAAAGTTTTTTAAAATTATTTATAGAATTAAAAGTTGTCTTGAAAGATCCAAAAAATTCTAAACGATAGAAAGTTTGAATATATAATGTTTCAAGATATATGCAAAAGTTAAAAATTTTCTTATAATATGAAAAGTAAGTCTACTCAAAACATAAAGTTGAAAGCTATGCTAAAAGCCTTAAAGTAAACCTTAAAATAACATTTTGAATGTTAAAGCTCATCCTGTTAGTCACGTTTATGACAAAACTTGATTATATGTTGGACACATGCCGTCGTTCCAAAAGGTGGTACAGCTTGGGGCTCAAACGCCTTCTCGTCTTAGCCTTGGCATTTCATTCGTGTACTTGAAATGAAGGATTAAATACCACGATGACCTATTTTAAAGCCTGTGTGAGAAACCTTAACAAATTTCATAATATCGTCAGTTAATTAGATAGAAAAAAAAGATAAAATCGGGGGTGTGAGTTAATCTTGGAGGACTGCTAAAAGGATTTTTTGATATACTAGTAAGGCTATTACGCCTAGTACTTTCACCAAATACCTCACCACAAGGTCATGCTAAGATTCTGAGGCTGTGGGGGATAAGAAGATTAAAAACAAAAGGTTTTCCCTGTCATTTAATTAGATGAGGAGACAGTCCCTAGGTTACCTCTCTAATGTAAGGCTTAATGTATATAGAAAGTAATCCCGTGAATAGTTTGGTAATGAGATTTAGATGAATTATGCCATGGAGAAACTAGTCATTGCCTTACAAAAGCTAAAGCACACTTTGGTACCAATTTCTTAATTGTTTACGTTAGTTTGTAATGGTTTAGTGGCTTCAGGTGCTGACAAGTTTCCTCATAAGATTTTTAGACAGGAAAAAAAAGTGTTGTATAAATTTACTGAGCTTTATAACTGGAGATGCATATGTCTAATGTGAGATGCGTTGGCAGAAGTGGTATAGAACTGTCTGGGTCATTTTGTTGCTGAGAGGATATTTGATACGGTATTTTATTTTGTTGTTTTGTAGATATTTAGATGTATAACCGGTGTAGCTTTTACATTGCTCCAAAATTTATCTAAGCAGGCTTTACGGAGTCATGGTACATTTAAGAAGTCACTCAAACGTCAGCTGATGTTAAAGTTCATGTATACCTGATCTTGGAAGTATGCTGATATGTCAGTTTACGCTTTAATAAGTACTTTTTTTCATTGTGTCGATTTGTGGTTTAAGCGAGTCCTTATTCATGATGCCTTGGGATTCCATGAGAGTCAAGTTTTGGAA
The DNA here is from genome assembly GCF_015104395.2 of Macrobrachium nipponense. NCBI lineage: Eukaryota > Metazoa > Arthropoda > Malacostraca > Decapoda > Palaemonidae > Macrobrachium > Macrobrachium nipponense. Next base: position 31,105,801 of record NC_087214.1, read on the forward strand.
TAACTGAAGGATCGAAGTTTTGCTGTGTAATGGACCAGAGCTGAGAATTTTAATGTTAAAGAGTTTTGCTCAAGGTTTTCATAGTTTACAAGTAGTAAACTTTTGGCTTGATAATTTCTCTAGCTTTGTTAGGGGTTTGCTAAGAGTTTCATCTTTGGCTACATAAAAAATGTAGAATAGTCAGCCTAGTGCAGTAGTGGAATCTTCTCATCTCCAGATGTTTTAGACAGGAGCAAATTCATTCCTGCTCTCTGCTGACGTCTCCTGAATATCAGGTGTAACAGTTTTATCTCTCTCTCTCTCTCTCTCTCTCTCTCTCTCTCTCTCTCTCTCTCTCTCTCTCTCTCTCTCTCTCTCTCTCTCTCTCTCTCTCTCTCTCTCTCTCTCTGTTGAAACTCATATGAAAAACAGGAGAGTTGGAGATAATGTTAGAAAATGCATAACACTTTTGCTTGAATTTATATACATCTTTCTGCAACAAATTTTAAGGTTTTGAAGAAGTCTCTCTCTCTCTCTCTCTGCTGATGTCCCTTTGGAGACCTCTTGGATTTATGTGTCTGTTGACTCTGTCCATAGGGGTTTTCAGTTGCAGACTTAAAAATAAAAGATTCTTAGAGGTTTTCTTAAAAATTGGTTTATGACAAAAGTACATATCATACTAATAGTATTTGACAGAATTAGTCCAGGGCAGTGGTGTTTTGGGCAGTTAGATACTGTTTGTGATAGTCTGTAACAATCTGGGACTGTCTCGTTTGGGGCACGAATGCAGAATCAGGATTCATCTTCGTTAGTATCGTCTTAATACAGGATACAAAGATTAAAGCACAGGATATATTTGCTGGTGTTTGGAACAAGTTCAGGATTCAAAAAATACTGGTTCAAGATCAGTTAGGATTCAGGAGGTCTTTGCTCCTTGTAGATTTTGGTTCAGAAAGTCTGTTAGTCTGTGGTACTTTTCACAGTTCTTGATTTTTAGAAAGTGTTAGTGTGTGTGGTACTTTCCCATTTCTTGATATTTAGAAAGTCTCTTAGTCTGTGGTACTTTGATATTTCACTGCCAGAAGTTTTGGGAAGTTTGTTGTGATACTTGCTTTTAGGGAGTTCGTCCTTGTGTTATACTTTCACTTTAAGAAAGTCAATCTCTGAAAATTAGTCCGAGAAAGTCTGATTCTTCACGATAATCTGCTTTCAGGAAGTCTGCTTTTGTATCGATGAGGTCCCTTGATTTGTCATACTTTCAGGTTTAGATTGTACACAGTAGTTTGTGAGTCTCTCTCTAAAGTAAGTCTGTTAGCTGTGACATATTTCTGTTTAAAATGTCTGTGTTGCATTTTACCTTTATGTAGGCTGTTAGAATCTGTTACCTTTAATTCTATAGCTTTCAAGATGTCTGGGATTTTGGCCAAAAGGTCTGTTATATTTTCTGTTCGTCTGTGATTCTTATTGGTACTCTGTTAGTTAATATTGTTTTCTTATTCTTAGAAGTCTTGCTAGTCTGCATCATCTTAGGCAGAAAGTCTGTTAGCTTGGGTTTTTATAGCTAGAAACTTTGGTAATTTGTGACTCTATGGCAAAAAATTCTGTTCGAGAGTGTCTGGGCTGTAGAGTCTGTTATTTTGTCTTGAGTTCTTTCCAAGAAGCATACATTCTGGTTTGGGAGATTAGAAAATATATTAGTGTGAGAGTTCTTCTTAACTTCACAAGTTACGTGCTTAGAATGTCTAATCATACCTTTGAATTTTATGCTCAGGAAGTTTTGCCCCACGGGTATCTGTTTGGTAGAGGTATTTCCTAATATGATTATATCTCTGGGGGAGACCATTAGTTTAACCTACGAATTTTCTTATTGGGGAGGTTTTTCCCTGAAAAATTTTAATTTCAGGTGACTTTTGTCCACTGAATTGATTCTTGAAATATTGTTGCCTGGAAAGTGTTATCAATTAGGTAGTTTTTTTCGCCGAGAGAGTGTTAGTTTGGGTGAGACTTTTTGTGAAGAAAGTCTGGTGATTCAGGAGAAGGTTTTATTTTGACTGGAAATGATCAGATTGTGATTTTTTTGGCTAAAAAAAAAAGCTGTTGGTCTGCAAGTTTTCCAAGTGACAACTTACTTTTTATCCTTGCTTGAAGGAAGTCTTCATAAGTTTTTTTGCTGTTGAAGGTTTCATTTATTGGTCTAACAAGTTTGTTGTGTGGGAGGATTTTTGTTTTATAGGCCTGCAAGTGGAGCTGATAGACCTGCAGAGATTGTCATCTCAGGAGCCAGAGCTTGATTCTGCCCAGAAAGTGGTGTTTATAGGCCTACAAATCTTGTCATTTTGGGAGCCGAGTTGATTTTTTTCCAAAAAGTGGTGTTTATAGGCCTACCAAGTCTGTTAGTTAGGGAACCAGAGTTGATTTTGCCTCCCAGAAACTGATGTTTATAGGCCTACCAAGTTCGTCAGTTTGGGAGCCAGAGTTGATTTTACCAAAGGCGGTGTTGAGAGACCTAAGTTTGTCAGTATGGCACTCAGAGTTGATTTTACCCAGAAAGTGGTGTTTATAGGCCTGCCAAGTTTGTCACTTTGGGCTTCATAGTTGTTTTTGCCAGAAAGTGGAGACTTACCTAAAACTTTTGTAATTTTTATCTCTTGATAGTGCTTCATCAGCTTTCTGCCAATGAAAATCTTCTTTTTGTTTTATCGAGAGTGTGACTTTTGTATGGAGTCAGCTCGATTGAGATCTTTGGCTGCAAAGTATGTCAGATGGGAGTTTTTTTTTTTATACCAAGAAAGTGTAGTTTTTTTTAGGGACAAAAGCTATCAATCAGAGCGTGTGTTTTTTGCCTAATAGTACTCACAAGAATAGACGTTTAGTATTCTCTTGAAAATTCTGGATGTAAAGGATTACCAATTCGCCAAGAGTAAGATAAAAGACCAAGATTTAGTGGGACCTAAAAGCTGAAATTTTTTTTTTTGAAACTTGTAGGTTTGGTATTAGAACTTTATAAAGGCAGGTCGCCAGGTATAATGCCTAATTACAAAAAAGTAAACTTTTTATGCAGCTTTTCCTTACTAGTACTCATTAAGCGTGACCGTGTCAATGATAGCTATTCCAAGATGAAACAGCAATGGCAATTATTCTGTAGCTCTGTACTTACGATCTATACAAAGTTGAAATTCTCTGTATCTTGTAACCATGTTCTAGTATGTGAAACAATTGTAATATATTCATGTGCAGTATTAAACAGCAGTTTTCATTTTCAGGCCATTTTCAGACGCATGGCCTTGTTCTGATAAACAAGACAGAGAGGAATTTATTGTCAGTAATTTGGTGAGCTATATGCAACGAATTCTTTTTAATGTCCAGTCCTGTTCTGGTGATCATTAGAAAACTGCTCTTCCTAATATTGTTAAACTTGGAAGCTGAAAGATTTGAGATGACATCATAACTTCAAAACACCCGAAGGAATGTTCCGATCAAATCCTGGACATTCTTCCATAGTTACCTGTCAGTGAGGAACTTTTGCTCCCAAATTACGTGTTAATGAAGCAGTTTTTCTCTTACTAAGGAAGTGGGATAATTATTTATCCACAATTAGGTTATTACCTCTTCGAGAGGACAATTTCGTGCCCAAATTCCATGTTAATGTTAGGTCTCCTCTACCGAATAACCAGTTAATGAGCCGAAGTTTTGTCCTTGATTACATATATAATCACTAGTCAGGACTAGTCTTATCCTTAAATACTAGTTAGGTAGGTCTAATCCTATCCTTAATCACTAATTATATTTAATTCTATCCCAGATTCCATATTATTGAAAGGTTATTCTACCAAATTACTTGTTAATGAACCTGTTTACTCCTTGATTGCATCATTACTAGTTGGGTCTAGTCCTAATTACACTGGCAATGGGATGAATTTTGTTAAGACGTATCACCCAACCTAAAATTTGGTCTGGTGGTCCACGTGTAAGGTGAAGGCTGACGTTAGTCCAACCTGCTGTCCTGCTGGGGGAGGAAGAACTCGGGGCAGGAGGATATTACCTTTGCACGTCTCTAACCCATTTACCCGACTCAATCACTTACATTGAATGGTGTCGTTAGGCCTATAAGACGAATTGGTGTTATTTTTGGGAAGGGGGAGAGCCTCCAGGCGCACTTGTTCCACCTGAAGGAATTTGTCACTTGTCTGCTTTCGGAGAGACTGTATGTGTCTTGGTGTAATTAATTGTTTCTGTTGTAACAGAAGACTGTAGGATGACTTATAAAGTAAAATAAAGTTAATTAGTTTTTCTTTGGTTTATGTGTGAAATTCCTGTTAATTCTTTTGTTCAGAGAGACATCTGAGAATATAAATGAATGTTAAATACTTTGACAATACATCTTGTAGATGGAAATATCATGCAAACTGAAAATAGCACCAAGTTAAGCAGATAACTTTCAAAAGTATTGAATCAATTACGTGAATTTGAAGTTACTTTGAAATTTAGTTCTGAATAATTCAGCAGAGTGGTGCGTATCCACTTATTGGGCCAAGCCTAAAAAATGCAGCCGAAAATATTTAAAGCAAAATGTTTAATTATAAATTAAACATTTATAAAATATGAGGGTACAGCAGATACGTGAATTTTAAAGAGATTGAAACTAATCAGCATAAAATGCAGCAAAAATATGAACGTGTATGTACAATTTTCTGATTTGAAACCTGCCCTTATAATTAAAAGTATCATTAAATTCACATGGAAAGGTGAAGGTGCGTCCACACGGTCGAACAATGTCCGACGGACAGACATTGTGACCCTATCATAGGCGAAGCAGGATGACGTCATAAGCGTTGAAACGCTGGAAGTGGATCTGTCAACAAGCAGTGGTACCAGATGAGATTGTATACCACCGCTTTTACTCTGCTCACAAGGCAAAGACCGGCGGACAATTGTTAATTGATAACAATGTTTATCCTCGGACATTGTTCGACCGTGTGGACGCACCTTTAGCCAGGCAAAGTTATTTAAGGGAACGAAAACTAATGCTAAAAATATAAAGTGAAAAAGGTAAATTCAGTGTTAAAAGTTTCCTGTAAATGAGACTAACCTGGAAAAGATAACAAATTAATTTGAAATTACACATATAGAGCATTTCTACATCGGATTTGGTATCACAGGAGTTTTTCTGACATATTTCAGCTTTTTGCCGTCAGATTTGACATCAAAATGCAAGTATTTGTGGGAAATTAAAGTATCATGTTTACAATCATGACCAGACTTCGATTTGGACACCAAATAATGAGATTTTGATATCAAACTTGGCGTCAAAATGCTGAAATATACCCAGGGAAACAGGCTATGTGAGACCCTTAAAATGTTGGAAGTTATTTGAGTCAAAACCGTACAGGAAAGGATTAAGCCAGTTCCATATACAAATGCCTTTAGAAATGAGATTGAATTAGCCTTATCAATTAAATTTGAGATAAAATAATGTTTCTCAGCTCTCAAAGTCAAGGATTCTGTCAGGTAATTAAGTCAATGTCAGGTGGCTAATATGTTTAAGATATATTTATCTTCGTTACCGTCTTTCCTTATCTGTTCTCCCGTTTTCTACGAGGTCTGATTATACTAAAACGTTCGTTTTCTACTAAGATGATGTGAAAGAAATTCTTCAATATTAGCAACCTTAACGACAACGCAAAGCAGAGTGCCAAAATATACGTTTACATCCCGAAGAGTTTTCCTCGAGTCATCCATAGAGGAACTGGACTTCAGAAATTTTAGGGGGGACCATTATGCTTCGGGACGAAATTCTGGTGGTTTAAGTATACTGGAATTTCATGCCATGTTTCATAAGACACTACAAGTCAACCAAACATTTGCCTACGTAAGAGACTACAGCCATGAGAGTGAACGTAAGTCTAGGCTTGTCTTGGTGGTATAGCCTTGTCACGCCCACCGTAGGCTTACGGTACTTTACGTTATTCTTTGATATTTAGGAGTCTAACATATCGTCCCTTGAAACATAGAAAACTTGCAGACATCTTGTAGAGCCTGAGGGAAGTATGTACGAGACCTCTTCCCATCTGGGCAATCAAGATGTCAGCTTAGAAAAGTGAATGAAGCCCTTTGGGTCGGTTTCAAAGTCGGCAACCGGCTGGTTTCATTACCTCCAGCTGAGGGAGCTCGCTCTCCTTTGGGGCGTTGCAATGCAGGCTCCAAGGAGTTAAAGAAATAAAAAATAAAACTGTTTCAATATCATGAGTAACCTACCCTACATTCAAAATAAATTATGGGTTTAAATAAAAGAACGTCCGATTATTTATTGGTTTTTATTTCCTTTCTAAATAATTTTTTTTGACCTACGACTTCACGTGAAAAAGGTTATCTGCGACTTATGACGTCACTTGATTTAACCATGGTATGCAGTGAAGTCACCTTTTTCCATTTTGTTTGTATGGTTTCTTACGTTGCATGCAACCAATGGTTATTCAGCAACGGGAACACTGGTATATGTCCTTTCTTATCATCGGCCTGCAGTGTTTGTATATTAATGCTTAAGCCATAACCTATGACGTCACGTAAAAAGGTTATTTGCATACGTAATTATGAAGTCACTCGTTTTAACCATGTTACGTAGTGACGTCACTTTTATCATTTACTTTTAATCCATTTTCTTTGATGCAGAAATGACATTAGTCGAGACCTTAAACGTATAATGGAATTCTAATTTCTGCCCCAACCTGTAATCTGAATGCTTAAATAGTCAGTTTGGCCTTGAACAGTAATGCAAATCTATTTCTGGCCTTATATTTCTACAGCTGTCTCTGAATACTTAGTAATTGCTTTAATCTGTTTAATTCTAAATTTACCGTGCTGTACATCTGTTTATTTCTGGCCTTATCTTTCTTATGCTGGCTCTGAATTACTGTGCATCTACTTCTACAGATTAGTTTCTTTATACTTGTAAGAAGTCATCTCTGCAGTATACCTTGTGGACCTTACGTCTTTGAACATGGTATGTATTTTCTCATTTTACATGATAATCTGATTACTGATTTTTTTCACTCGTATTTATACATTGAAACACTGACAAACTTATAAATGAAACAGGACAGACTTGCAAACCATTGCAAAATTGCATTAAGCCGTAAGCTTCAAAAACACCCTTTTTCTGTCAGTCTGGGCAACAAATGACAAAGATTAGCAAGACTCAAAAACCTTCACCAAAGCGAAACACAAGACGAGCAAGAGTGGTTTTCAAATCAAGAGATCGAAAGTTTCATCTGTGACTCAGCCTGTGGTAGAAGTTTCTCGTTGGACGAGAGGTTTTCGCGCTCGGCTGCCAATCCAGTGGTCAGAAGTTCGATTCTCGGCCAACGGGGAACCAGAGGAATTTATTTCTGGTGATAGAAATCCATTTCTCGATATAATGTGGTTCGGATCCCACAATAAGCTGTAGGTCCCGTTGCTGGGTGACCAATTGGTTCTTAGCCACGTCAAAATATGTAATCCTTCGGGCCAGCCCTAGGAGAGCTGTTAATCAGCTCTGTGGTCTGGTAAAACTAAGATAATACTTTTTTTTAGCATGTGGTAGACGAAGTATACTTCAGCAAGGGAGGACGGGAGTAACCAACAATACTGGTGCTGACAAATGGAACATCTGAATCATACAAACAGGTGCATTCAGGAACAAACTGGACAAGAAAGTGTGGTAGCTACCATGCCAAACCACTAAAAATAGCTTGAAGTATATAAGCTTATGTACAAAAACCAGACAGACAATGATGTCAGCATTGCCATGTAAAAAATGCAGCTTCAAACAATACTGTATAAGAACAGCTTTGAACCAATAATATCCTTTATTGTTTGTTTGTTTGTATGGTGTTTTGACGTTGCATGGAATCATTGGTTATTCAGCAACGGGACCAACGGCTTTACGTGACTTCCGAACCACGTCGAGAGTGAACTTCTATCACCAGGAATATGTACATCTCTCACTCCTCAATGGAATGGCCGAGATTCGAACTCGCGACCACCGAGGTGGGACGCCAACACCATACCAACCACGCCACTGAGGCGCTTAATAATATCCTTTACGATTGAGTTTTGCTCTGGGAAACGACCTTGGTATGAAGCAGATTCCCAAACAAAACTGTTGACAAAAGCAACATCTAAAGGAGACAAAAAGCAGCATTCGGGAACAAACTTGACAAAAACTTAAAAAACATGTACTCCGAAGGAGGGATGTATTCCAGTGTAAGTAAGATTAAGACGACCAGGCAATGTCAGACATAATGGTGCTACCAGTACACCTAAAAGATGCAGTTTCATCCATACCGCGTAAGGAAGGTTTTTTATCCAAAAAAGAAATGGCCAGCGGTTGTGTTTTACCCTGGCAGACAACCTCCTTACGAAGCAGAATCTTGCCACCACAACAGTAAGCTGGCTATGTCGGTAAGATAACTGTAAAACAATCCTGACATATGAACTATATTAATTCATGTTCCAACAGCATCTAAAAGGTTTGAACTAGAAAAAGTATCTGCAGCCAGAAACAAGGACTTTCCTACTGGACTTGACATCTAGTAGGGTAAAAGCAGTGAGCCCATACCTGCAGCAAAGTGTAATTAACAAACCTGGTAGTCAAAAATCGAGCCATTTGGAAGACCAATGATGAACTGGGTTCAGCATCACACAAGGTTAAAATCAGGTTCCCCTTCAATATTTGCCACAGAACTCAAAGTTCTAGCAGAAGGCACAAAGTTACAGAATAGCTGTTGAAAGATTAAATGTCTTCGAGAGGAGGAAGACTCAAATCAAAATCAAACCACAGCTTGCTACGCAAACCTATATGGCCAGACCAGTTCATTTGCAAATCCACCTCCTCTGCTGCCTTCTGAGAGCATGAACAGAACACAAATAATAAATACAACAATGCTCACTGAATCTTTGCGTCGAGACCTGAAGTTACAAATAAGCATGGTATTGATAGAACGCCTGTTATACTCTGAAATGTAGATTGGTGTTTAAACACCTAATTTCTTACTAGAACAAAGACCACATGACTGACTCAGATTTTGGCAGGAGTAAACTGTCAAGTCCATGAGAAAAGGATAGTTCAAGGGCCAGCACTTCATAACAGATGTCAAATACAAAACGATTTTGTCACTCGACAAAGATAAGAGGTTGTGAAAGTTCACAGACCTCAAGGGCAAAAGGCGCCTTCCATGTTCTAAGCAGTACACAATCAAGAGAATACAGAAAATGGAAAATCTAATCTGCAAACCACACATGGATTCCAGAGACTAAACACTAATTAGCCAAATAAGTAAATCTCCGATGGATAATAAGGGACACTATTTATTCACAAATTAAGCACGTTCCCGAACAGCAGAAAGGTGGCAACTTTTGAAGTCCCTGGTCTTCGACTACAAGGCAACCCTCATGAACACTAAATGCTTCAATGTCTATGAGACAACCCTCATGAACACTAAATGCTTCAATGTCTACGAGACAACCCTCATGAACACAAAATGCTTCAATGTCTACGAGACAACCCTCATGAACACAAAATGCTTCAATGTCTATGAGACAACCCGCATGAACACTAAATGCTTCAATGTCTACGAGACAACCCTCATGAACACTAAATGCTTCAATGTCTATGAGACAACCCTCATGAACACAAAATGCTTCAATGTCAATGAGACAACCCCCATGATCACAAAATGTTTCAATGTCTACATGACAATAGAAAGCAATGAAAGTGAACTACAAGCTTAACCTAAGTTATAAAAATGTGATGTAATAGAGCAATTCTGAGACCAGATTTGGATTAAGCACTCCAAAATTAATCTAGAAAAGCTATAACTTTCCATACCAGAAATATTTTGCTTTTATTTGTTGGCCAGTGTTATTTTTGAACCCTAATGAAAAGGAAAAGAAAATAAATATAAATAAATGTCATTACCATAAGATTATAAGATTCAAAGTCAGTGTTGCTACTTTTAATTTAGGTTCATCGGGCTAAGTGCCAGCACGGGCTCTTGCTCCAAGAGTAGCCCGTAAGTCATGAGGATTCTGAAATGAAAATTCGATAAAAGAACAAAGATGCCCTATTAAATAGGCTTTTCATAAGAGCAAATACCCACTGGACAGGCAACCTTGTGCCTGAACTGGCTGGAGGACGGACTGGGGCTGGGGGACAGCCGGACGCCCACTGGCCAACACCAAAGAAGGCGCCCGAGCCCGAATTGGCTGGAGGACAGACGGCGGCCGCGGGACCGCCGGACGCCCACTGGCCAACACCAAAGAAGGCGCCCAAGCCCGAATTGGCTGGAGGACAGACGGCGGCCGGGGGACCGCCGGACGCCCACTGGCCAACACCAAAGAAGGCGCCCGAGCCCGAATTGGCTGGAGGACGGACTGGGGCCGGGACACAGCCGGACGTCCACTGGCCCACACCAATGAATGAATGAATGATTGGAAGTTTTCTGGCATCCTGACATCGAAGGTCATTGACGCCGATATCGTTTATTATAAATAAAGAATAAAAGTATATTCAATTAAAACCATAAAAGCAAATATATCATTGTAAAAGTTAAATAGCTTTCAGAAGACCTGCTTCTGAAATAAATCTAAATATGCCACTTGCATTGTATGACACATCATGTCCAAGAATCTTGGCAAGGATGAACCTGCCATCCTCACCTCGAGCCTCAAACAGATATCTATTTCTTTCCGTGCTATAAGTGGGGCATTCAGTCAACAAATGCTTCACGGTCAAGGGTATCAAACAGTCGTCACAATATGGTTGGTGTTGGCCAGCTAGCAAAAACTCATGTGTCATCCGAGTGTGACCAATTCGGAGACGACAAAGAGTAGTCTCCCACTTTCGGGGCATCACGTTATATTTCCAAGGGGATATAACATTTGTTATTTCTCTCATCTTATTATCAGCTAAGCTTTCCCAGTACTTTTGCCAATTATTATAAATAAAATTCTTAATTGTAGGTAAAAAATCATTACATGGAATGGGATACCTTCTTGGTAGCAACTCAGCTGCAGCATTCGTTGCCAGTGAATCTGCCTCCTCATTTCCACACACATCTACGTGTGCCAGAACCCAACAAAATCGAACAGTTATGCCTTTCAGACCAATAATAAAAAGCCACTCTAAAATCTTTAAAACCAAAGGGTTACTAGAATTAAAAACTTCTAAAGCTTGAAGGACACTTCTTGCATCACTAAAAATGGTAAAATTGCCCTCATCTTTTAATGCTATTTTCTCAATAGCGGTTAATATGTCATATAGTTCTGCAGTAAATATGGAAGATACTAGAGGAAGTGCACCTCTACAATTAAAAGAACCACTATATACTCCAAATCCAACGCCAGCATCAGATTTGGAGCCATCTGTATATATAAAAGTCGATTCCCTATGTTCTTCGACATGTTCATGAAAGAGAGACCTGGCTTCTAATTCAGTCATGTTCTTTTTTATACCAATAAAATATTTACAAAACGATATATCTGGTAATTTCCATGGAGGGGTTGGTGATATCCTAAATGGAAGAATTCTACTTCTTGCTATATCAAGACCGTTTATTAATTGTTTTACCCGAAAACCATAAGGTTGAGGAGATTTTGGGTGTAACTCAAAATATCTACAATGCCTTACAAAGTTTGCAGTCTGACAGGCTGAAGAATTGGGAAGTCTTTGCAACCTAAACCAATACCGAATAATAGAAGACTTTAGGTAAAGGTCTAAAGTTAATTCTCCAGCGTCAACAAGGAGACTTGGAATAGGCGAAGTTCTAAACGCTCCTGTAGACAATCCAATACCAGCATGGTGTATAGAATCTAATACCTTTAATCGGCTTGGGGTGGCTGAGGAGTATATTTCACACCCATAACTAATTTTTGAAAAAATTAAGGCCTTGTATGATTTTAAAATAGTTTTGCGGTCTGCCCCCCATGATGTATGAGACAATACTTTTAAAAGATTCAGAGCCTCAAGACACTTAACTTTTAACGCCTTTAAGTGAGGAACCCATGTCAACCTGCAATCAAATATCAAATCTAAAAATCTAGCTTCATTTACACATGGGATCCGTTGGCCTTTGATATATATATCCGGGTCAGGATGTACTCCCCGAATACGACAGAAATGGACAACAACAGTTTTGTTTGTTGAAAACTTAAATCCATTCATATCAGCCCACTGAATAATTTTGTCAATTGAGAGTTGTAGTTTTCTCTCAACCATCGACATTCTAGATCCAGCAAATGATATGGAGAGATCATCTACAAATAATGTTGAGAGAATATCTTGGGGAATGACAGAGGATATCCCATTAATGGCTAGTGCAAATAGTGTTACACTTAGCACACTACCCTGGGGAACTCCTTCTTCCTGACATCTCCTCTCTGATAGAGTTTCCCCGACTCTGACTTGAAAAAATCTATGTGAAACAAATGATTGAATGAACAATGGTAACTCTCCTCGTAACCCCAATTCATGAATGGTTTTAAGTATACCATATCTCCATGCAGTATCATATGCCTTCTCAAGATAAAAAAAGACTGTTACATGGTGCTGTTTGGAAGCAAAGGCTTCACAAATAGAGGATTCCAGTCGCATCAACACATCAGTCGTTGAATGCATTTTTCTAAATCCACACTGGATAGGTGATAAAATACCCTTCTTTTCCAGGTACCATACCAGTCTTACATTGACCATCTTCTCCATGATCTTACATAAACAAGATGTCAATGCAATTGGTCGATAGTTTGCAGCTAAAAACTTATCCTTACCAGGTTTTAAAAAGGCTAAAATAATGGCTAGTTCCCAAACACTTGGATAACTATGATCATGCCATAATCTGTTAATAATGCTTAAAATAAACAACTTGGTATTAACAGGTACATGTTTAATCATTGCATATAGAATTCCATCGGGTCCAGGGGCTGTATCATTACACGTAGCAAGTGCGGAGTCAAATTCTCTTTCAGTAAAAGGAGAGTTGTATGACTCTTCCCTTCCTGTTGCAAAATTAAAAATTTTCTTTTCTTCAATGCTCCTAAACTGGTGACCAGGAGCTGCTTCACACTTGCATGATACATTTGAGAAATGATCCGGCAGGGCATTGCTAACCTCAGTTGCTCCAGTCACATACTGATCATTCACCTTCAACACTGGTGGTGGGTTGGGGGTGAATTTGCCTGCTATCTTTTTTACTTTCCTCCACACAGAAAATGGTGGTGTTCTACTGTTAATGGAGGAAACAAAAGACACCCAAGACTGGCGCCTAGCTTCTTTGATGGCACGACGGAATTGTGCTCTACATTTCTTGTATATAATTACATTCTCCTCAGTACGGCGTCTGCGCAATCGGGTTAAAGACCTTCTTGTGGCTCTGTGCAGGGCAGTTAGTTCTGAAGACCACCAGGGGACTGGTCGTCGTTTGAATAACCCTGTTGTTTTGGGAATTGAATTGACTCCTGCTGTATGAAGGGTTCCATTCAGTATGTCTATGGCATCATCAATTTTTTCAAACTGTTCTGCATTCCCTTCAATTTCGCTTAGCTCACGAAATCTACCCCAGTCTGCCTTGTCAAGATTCCATCGTGGCGATCTCTGTAAAGGTGGATCATTGTTGGTGTTTATAATGATAAGTGCATGATCACTAGTATGCCAATCATCTAATGTCCTCCAATCGAAATCGAGAAGGCAATTTCAGCTTGCGATTGATAGGTCAATGCATGACAAGGTACCTGTCTGGACATGAAAGTGTGTGGGCTCTCCTGTATTAAGGAGTCCGACATCCTCATTTTCCACAATTGATGATATAATATTGCCCCTTGTGTTTGCTAAAACATCGCCCCATAAAGGATGTCTACCATTCAAATCTCCCAGTAAGAGAAAAGGTTGGGGGAGTTGTTGAATCACCTCTACTAAATTATCATACAAAATATTATCATTTGGAGGTAGGTACAGAGAGCATATTGTATATTTTCTCCCTATATCAATCTGTACAACCACTGCCTGCAGAGGTGTACAAATAGACAAAGATATTTGGGGAACATCTCGACGAACGTAAATGAGACTTCCGCCATGGCTCCCTGCTTGTTGATTATATGGTGTTGTATAGCTAACATACTCTCGAGGACAAGGAGTATTAGCATCAAGCTTGCTCTCTTGTAGGCACACAATTGTGGGGGAATGCTCATGAATTAGTAGCTTAAGTTCTTCATATTTGGCCTTTAAACCCT
>NC_087214.1:31120538-31143603 GCF_015104395.2 Macrobrachium nipponense
AAATATTAAACTTCAAATCTGAACAGTTAGAAGAGACTTGTGAATTTTTGCTTATTATCAATGGAAGTAATCTGAAGTACAGAATCATATATACGAAAATATGTACGCTGTATGCACACAAAACTGGTGGGAGAGGGAGCGCCCTCAGCTGGAGGTAATGAAACCAGTCGGTTACCAACTTTGAAGTCGACCCATAGGGCTTAATAACTAAGTTTTCTAAGCTGACAGATGGGAAGAAGTCTTGTATATACATTTCTCGTGCTTTGTAATGTTTGTCAGCTTTATATGCCATTAGGGAAGATATGTTAGACCTCCAAATGTCAAAGAATGATGTGAAGTACAGTAAGGCTGAGGTGGGCGTGGCAAGGCTATGCTACCAGCGAGACAAGCCTAGACTTATGTTCATTCTCATGGCTGTAGTTCGTACTTAGGCAAATGTTTGGTTGACCTTTAGTGTCTTGTGAAACATGGAGTGGAAACCTGTATACTTAAACCACCAGAATTTCGTCCTGAAGTATAATGGGCCCCCCAAAAGAAATTTCCTAAGTCTAGTTCCTCTATGGATAACTCGTAAGGACATCTGCAAGTGTAAACCTACATTTTGACATTCTGTTTTCCATTTAAGTTGAAATTTCTAGTCTTTAAGCGTTTCTCTCATGTCTTCTTATCAGAGAACGAATCCTTTTTTTGTTTTGGTATCATTACAACTCGTAGAAAACAGGAAAACAAAAAAGGAAGGACGGTGACGAGAAAAAAATAGCATGACCGTATTTACCACCTTACATTGACATAGTACCAAACAGAATCCTTGACTTTGAGAGCTGAGCAATATTATTTTACTTGTAAATTTAATTGATAAGGCTATGAATAACTTGTAAGCAAATGTACGATTTTTAAACATTTTGTCAGTCTGTTTTCTCTATGATTTCTCGTAAGATATTCTCGTAGAACACTTTTCATTTATGATTGAATTATTATTTTTATTAGCTTCTGTTATTTCAAAATACCATTTCCTGGCCTAATTTATGTAAATTTGCTGGTGTGAAATGGAACAAAATTCTAATCTGTAAAGCATCCATTACCAAGGTTAGAGAATTATTTTCTAAAGCAGATTTTGTCCTTTTTGATGTTGAATTTGACTGTGTCAAATGCTAGTTTTAAATAAATACTTTACAATGGACATTTTCCATAATGTTATGTTTTAAGTATCGGTATAATTTATATCCTCAAGATGTCTCAAAAAGTGTAAGGTTTTTTAAAATAATTTATGAAATTAAAAGGTGTCTTGAAAGATAAAAAAATTCTAAACGATATAAAGTTTGAATATATAATGTTTCAAGATATATGCAAAAGTTTAAAATTGTCTTATAATAGGAAAAGTAAGTCTACTCCAAAACATAAAGTGAAAGCTATGCTAAAAGAAAACCTTAAAGTAAACCTTAAAATAACATTTTGAAAGTTAAAGCTCATCCTGTTTAGTCACGTTTATGACAAAACTTGATTATATGTTGGACACATGCCGTCGTTCCAAAAGGTGGTACAGCTTGGGGCTCAACGCCTTCTCGTCTTAGCCTTGGCATTTCATTCGTGTACTTGAAATGAAGGATTAAAATACCACGATGACCTGTTTTTAAAGTCTGTGTGAGAAAGCTTAACAAAAATTTCATAACATCGTCAGGTTTACAATTAAGATTTAAAAAAAAAAAAGGAGATAAAATCGGGGGTGTGAGTTAATCTTGGAGGACTGCTAAAAGGATTTTTTGATATACTAGTAAGGTTATTAGGCCTAGTACTTTCACCAAATACCTCACCACAAGGTCATGCTAAGATTCTGAGGCTGTGAGGGATAAAAAGATTAAAAACAAAAGGTTTTCCCTGTCATTTAATTAGATGAGGAGACAGTCCTTAGGTTACCTCTCTAATGTAAGGCTTAATGTATATAGAAAGTAATCCCGTGAATAGTTTGGTAATGAGATTTAGATGAATTATGCCATGGAGAAACTAGTCATTGCCTTACAAAAGCTAAAGCACACTTTGGTACCAATTTCTTAATTGTTTACGACAGTTTGTAATGGTTTAGTGGCTTCAGGTGCTGACAAGTGTCCTCATAAGAATTTTAGACAGGAAAAAAAAAAGTGTTGTATAAGTTTACTGAGCTTTATAACTGGAGATGCATATGTCTAATGTGAGATGCGTAGGTAGAAGTGGTATAGAACTGTGTGGGTCATTTTGTTGCTGACCTCTCAGCATACGGTGTTTTATTTTGTTGTTTTGTAGATATTTAGATGTATAACCGGTGTAGCTTTTACATTGCTCCAAAATTTACCTTATCAGGCTTTACTGAGTCATGGTACCTTTAAGAAGTCACTCAAAGTCAGCTGATGTTAAAGTTAATGTATACCTGATCTTGGAAGTATGCTGATATGTCAGTTTACGCTTTAATAAGTACTTTTTTTATTGTGTCGATTTGTGATTTAAGCGAGTCCTTATTCATGATGCCTTGGGATTCCATGAGAGTCAAGTTTTGGAATAACTGAAGGATCGAAGTTTTGCTGTGTAATGGACCAGAGCTGAAAATTTTAATGTTAAAGAGTTTTGCTCAAGGTTTTCATAGTTTACAAGTAGTAAACTTATGGCTTGATAATTTCTCTAGGTTTATTAGAGGTTTGCTAAGAGTTTCATCTTTGGCTACATAAAAATGTAGAATAGTCAGCCTAGTGCAGTAGTGGAATATTCTCTTCTCCAGATGTTTTAGACAGGAGCAAATTCATTCCTGCTCTCTGCTGACGTCTCCTGAATATCAGGTGTAACAGTTTTATCTCTCTCTCTCTCTCTCTCTCTCTCTCTCTCTCTCTCTCTCTCTCTCTCTCTCTCTCTGATGAAACTCATGAAAGACAGGAGAGTTGGAGATAATGTTAGAAAATGCATAACACTTTTGCTTGAATTTATATACATCTTTCTACAACAAATTTTAAGGTTTTGAAGAAGTCTCTCTCTCTCTCTCTCTCTCTCTCTCTCTCTCTCTCTCTCTCTCTCTCTCTCTCTCTCTCTGTTGACACTCATAAAAGACAGGAGAGTTGGAGATAATGTTAGAAAATACATAAAACTTTTGCTTGAATTTATATACATCTTTCTGCAACACATTTTAGGTTTTGAAGAAGTCTCTCTCTCTCTCTGCTGATGTCCCTTTGGAGACCTCTTGGATTTATGTGTCTGTTGACTCTGTCCGTAGGGGTTTTCAGTTGCAGACTTAAAAATAAAAGATTCTTAGAGGTTTTCTTAAAAATTGGTTTATGACAAAAGAGTACATATCATACTGATAGTATTTGACAGAATTAGTCCAGGGCAGTGGTGTTTTGGGCAGTTAGATACTGTTTGTGATAGTCTGTAACAATCTGGGACTGTCTCGTTTGGGGCACGAATGCAGAATCAGGATTCATCTTCGTTAGTATCGTCTTAATACAGGATACCAAAGATTAAAGTACAGGATATTTGCTGGCTGTTTGGAACAAGTTCAGGATTCAAGAAAAATACTGGTTCAAGATCAATAAGATTCAGGAGGTCTTTTGCTTCTGTAGATTTTGGTTCAGAAAACCTGTTAGTCTGTGGTACTTTTCACAGTACTTGATTTTTAGAAAGTGATAGTCTGTGGTACTTTCACATTTCTTGATTTTTAGAAAGTCTTAGTTGTGTGGTACTTTCCCATTTCTTGATTTTTAGAAAGTCTCTTTAGTCTGTGGTACGTTGATATTTCACTGCCAGAAGTTTTGGGAAGTTTGTCGTGACACTTGCTTTGCAGGGAATTCGTTCTTGTGTTTATAACTTCACTTTAAGAAAGTCAATCTCTCTCTGAAAATTAGTCCGAGAAAGTCTGATTTTTTCACGATAATCTGCTTTCAGGAAGTTGCTTTTGCATCCAAGGGGTCCCTTGATTTGTCATACTTTCAGGTTTAGACTGTACACAGTAGTTTGTGAGTCTCTCTCTAAAGTAGTCTGTCAGCTGTGGTATATTTCTGTTCAAATGTCTGTGTTGCATTTTACCTTTTTGTAGGCTGTTAGAATCTGTCAACTTTAATTCTATAGCTTTCAAGATGTCTGGGTTTTTGGCCAAAAGTTCTGTTATTATTTTTCTGTTCGTCTGTGATTCTTATTGGTACTCTGTTAGTTTACTATTGTTTTCTTATTCTTAGAAAGTCTTGCTAGTCTGCATCATCTTAGGCAGAAAGTCTGTTAGCTTGGGTTTTTATAGCTAGAAACTTTGGTAATTTGTGACTCTATGGCAAAAAATTCTGTTCGGGAGTGTCTGGGCTGTAGAGTCTGTTATATTGTCTTGAGTTCTTTCCAAGAAGCATACATTCTGGTTTGGGAGATTAGAAAATCTATTAGTGTGAGAGTTCTTCTTAACTTCACAAGTTACGTGCTTAGAATGTCTAATCATACCTTTGAATTTTATGCTCGGGAAGTTTTGCCCCAAAAATTGGGCCATTTCGAAAGTTTTATGCCTGCCAAGGGTATCTGTTTGGTAGAGGTATTTCCTAAAATGATTACATCTTTGGGGGAGACCTTAGTTTAACCTACGAATTTTCTTATTGGGGAGTTTTTTCCCTGAAAAATTTTAATTTCAGGTGACTTTTGTCCACTGAATTGATTCTTGAAATATTGTTGCCTGGAAAGTGTTATAAATTAGGTAGTTTTTCTTCGCCGACAGTGTGTTAGTTTGGGTGAGATTTTTTGTGAAGAAAGTCTAGTGATTCAGGAGAGGTTTTTGTTTTTACTGGAAATGATCAGATTGTGATTTTTTTTGGCTAAAAAAAAGCTGTTGGTCTGCAAGTTTTCCAAGTGACAACTTACTTTTTATCCTTGCTGAAGGAAGTCTTCTTAACAAGTTTTTTTTTTGCTGTTGAAGGTTTCATTTACTGGTCTAATAAATTTGTTGTGTGGGAGGATTTTAGTTTTATAGGCCTGCAAGTGGACTGATAGGCCTGCAAAGATTGTCATCTCAGGAGCCAGAGTTTGATTCTGCCCAGAAAGTGGTGTTTATAGGCCTGCCAAGTTTGTCACTTTGGGCTTCATAGTTGTTTTTGCCCAGTAAGTGGAGACCTTACCTAAAAATTTTGTAATTTTTATCTCTTGATAGTGCTTCATCAGCTTTCTGTCAATGAAAGCTTCTTTTGTTTTATCGAGAGTGTGATTTTGTTATGGAGTCAGCTCGATTGAGATTTTTGGCTGCAAAGTACATCCATCAGATGGGAGTTTTTTTTTTATACCAAGAAAGTGTAGTTTTTTTTAGGGACAGAAGGTATCAATCAGAGAGTGTGTTTTTTGCCTAATAGTACTCACAAGAATAGACGCTTAGTATTCTCTTGTAAA
The DNA here is from genome assembly GCF_015104395.2 of Macrobrachium nipponense. NCBI lineage: Eukaryota > Metazoa > Arthropoda > Malacostraca > Decapoda > Palaemonidae > Macrobrachium > Macrobrachium nipponense. The sequence goes on from NC_087214.1 coordinate 31,125,909, forward strand.
TTCTGGATGTAAAGGATTACCAAATCGCCAAGAGTAAGATAAAAGACCAAGATTTAGTGGGACCTAAAAATTGAAAAAAAATTGTTGAAACTTGTAGGTTTGGTATTAGACTTTATATAGGCAGATCGCCAGGTATAATGCCTAATTACAAAAAGTAAACTTTTCATGCAGATTTTCCTTACTAGTACTCATTAAGTGTGATTGTGGCAATGATAGCTATTCCAAGATGAAACAGCAATGGCAATTATTCTGTAGCTCTGTACTTACGATCTATACAAAGTTGATATTCTCTGTATCTTGTAACCATGTTCTAGTATGTGAGACAATTGTAATATATTCACGTGCAGTACTAAACAGCAGTTTTCATTTTCAGGCCATTTTTAGACATGGCCTTGTTCTGATAAGCAAGACAAAAAGGAATTTTTATTGTCAGTAATTTGGTGAGCTATATGAAACTAATTCTTTTTAATGTCCAGTCTTGTTCTGGTGATCATTAGAAAACTGCTCTTCCTAATCTTGTTAAACTTGGAAGCTGAAAGATTTGAGATGACATTCTAACTTCAAAACACCCGAAGGAATGTTCCAATCAAATCCTGGACATTCCTCCACAATTACCTGTCAGTGAGGAACTTTTGTTCCCCAATTACATGTTGTAACGGTCCTTTTCCGCCGTTACTAAAAATTAGATTCCTTTCTTACCAAACTCTGTTCACAACCACAAGCTAAGTTTACAATCAGTGGAATAGCTCTCAAATAATATAAAGAGTGCAAAAATTAATTCATGGGGGAAAACGAAACACCACAAAAACACTTAAAGTTAATACAAAATATCAAGACAGAAGTTATTTCTGAACCTCGGAATACATATATTAATGAAAACCAATCAACCTGAAATATTTATAAAACAACACACTTGCCCAATTAAGATAGCAAAGCAAAGATACATTCAAAAGGAGAAGGGGGTTCAGATAGAAGGTATTCGGAAAGTAAGAACAACCTATCAATTATACAAACTAAATGAACCTAACGGTGGTTTTCCTCCTCCGAAACACTGGAGCTGTGGCCGTGATCTCCTTAATTATATATTTCTGTCCTCCGTAACACTGGAGTTATAGCCGTGATCTTTTTAAATACTTAAATGTCTCTGCGTCCAGAGACAAAAGTAAGGGGGCGAAGTGGTGAAAGTACGTATATATAATTATGGTACTCGACAGGACCCCATACAACAGCGATCCTACGTCCACGAGGATGATCCTCTAGAAAACCCCGGACGTCCAAATGAAACCAGTCAAAGATCGCCTGAGTATTCCAAAAATATCAGTCACTTATACCTTGGTTAAGCGAGAGCCCCTCGACATTTATCCAAGCAGGCGATACGAAGCAAATCCAAGTCACCAAAAGTAATAAGGCTCAGAGATCAACTGACTCCTTCAGTCGAGAAAATCTCCGACACAGCCACGGTAACAGCACCACTCACTCACAAACATATGGAAAGACAGAATGGTCATTAGTGGCAATTACCAAACAGACAAACCACCGGGGAGGAGGAAAACAAACTAAATTGATAATACAGTTCTTATACATAACAAAAACTAGAATAATAAAATAACTAAGAATAAAATATCATAACAAAGTGACAATGTTAATGAAGCAGTTTTTCTCCTAATAAGGCAGTGGGATAATTATTTATCCAAAATTAGGTCATTACCTCTTCGAGAGGACGATTTCGTGCCCAAATTCCATGTTAATGTTAGGTCTCTTCTACCGAATAGTAACCAGTTAATGAGCCTAGTTTTGTCCTTGATTATATATATAATCACTGGTTAGGACTAGTCTTAGCCTTAAATACTAGTTAGGTAGGTCTAATCCTACCCCTAATCACTAATTATATCTAATTCTGTCCCAGATTCCATATTACTGAAAGGTTATTCTACCAAATTACTTGTTAATGAACCTGTGCATCATTACTAGTTGGGGCTAGTCCTATCTCTAATTATACTGGAAATGGGATGAATTTTGTTAATACATATCACACACAACTAAAATTTGGTCTGGTGGTGCATGTGTACGGTGAAGGCTGACGTTAGTTCGACCTGCTGTCCTGCTCGGGGAGGAAGAACTCAGGGCAGGAGGATATTGGCTTTGCACGTCTCTGACCATTTACCCGACTCAATCACTTACATTTGATGTCCATAGGTCTATAAGACGAATTGGTGGTATTTTTGGGAAGGGGGGAGTACCTCAAGGCACACTTGTTCCACCTGAAGGAATTTCAGTCACTTGTCTGCTTTTGGAGAGACTGTATGTGTCTTGGTGTAATTAATTGTTTTTGTTGTAACGGAAGACTATAGGATGACTTGTAAAGTAAAATAAAGTTAATTAGTTTTTCTTTGGTTTATTTGTGAAATTCCTGTTAATTCTTTTGCTCAGAGAGACATCTGAGAATATAAATGAATATTCCATACTTTGAAAATAAATCTTGTATATGGAAATATCATGTAAACTGAAAATAGCACCAAGTTAAGCAGATAACTTTCAAAAGTATTGAATCAATTACGTGAATTTGAAGTTACTTTGAAATTTAGTTCTGAATAATTCAGCAGAGTGGTGCGTATCCAGTTATTAGGCCAAGCCTAAAAATTGCAACCGAAATAATTTAAAGCAAAAATATTTAGTTATAAATTAACCATTTATAAAATACGAGGGTGCAGCAGATACTGGATTTTTAAGAGATTGAAATCAATCGGCATAAAATGCTGTAAAAATATAAACGTGTATGTACAAATTTCTGATTTGAAACCTGCCCTTATAATAAAAAGTATCATTACATTCACATGGGAAGGTTAGCCATGCAAAGGTATTTGAAGGAACGAAAACTAACGCTAAAAACATAAAGTGAAAATGTTAATTTCAGTGTTAAAAGTTTCCGGTAAATGAGACTATCTTGGAAAAGATAATAAATGAATTTGAAGTTACACATAGAGAGCATTTCTACATCGGATTTTGTATCACAGGAGTTTTTTTTGACTTATTTCAGCTTTTTGCCGTCAGATTTGACATCAAAATGCAAGTATTTGTGGGAAATAGAAGTACCATGTTTACAATCATGACCAGACTTCAATTTGGACACCAAATATTGAGATTTTGATATCAAACTTGACGTCAAAATGCTGAAATATACCCAGGGAAACAGGCTATGAGAGACCCTTAAAATGTTAGGACTTATTGCAGTCAAAACCGTACTGGAAAGGGTTAATCCAGTTTCATATACAAATGCCTCTGGAAATGAGGTTGAATTAGCCTTATCAATTAAATTTAAAAGTAAAATAATGTTTCTCAGCTCTCAAAGTCAAAGATTCGGTCAGGTAATTAATTAAGTCAATGTCAGGTGGCTAATATGTTTAAGATATATTTATCTTCGTTACCGTCTTTCCTTATCTGTTCTCCTGTTTTCTACGAGGTCTGATTATACTAAAATAAAACGTTCGTTTCTACTAAGATGATGTGAAAGAAATTCTTCAAGATTAGCAACCTTAACGACAACGCAAAGCAAGAGTGCCAAAATATACGTTTACATCCCGAAGAGTTTTCCTAGTCATCACCAGAGGAACTGGATTTGGGAATTTTTTTTTAAAGGGGAAACCATTATGCTTTGGGACGAAATTCTGGTGGTTTAAGTATACTGGAATTTCATGCCATGTTTCATAAGACACTACAAGTCAACCAAACATTTGCCTACGTAAGAGACTACAGCCATGAGAGTGAACGTAAGTCTAGGCTTGTCTTGGTGGTATAGCCTTGCCACGCCCACCGTAGGCTTACGGTACTTTACGTTATTCATTGATATTTAGGAGTCTAACATATCGTCCCTTGAAACATAGAAAACAGGCAGACATCTTTGAGAGCCCGAGGGAAGTATTTACGAGACTTCTTCCCATCTGGGCAATCAAGATGTCAGCTTAGAAAAGTGAATGAAGCCCTTTGGGTCGGATTCAAAGTTGGCAACCGGCTGGTTTCATTATCTCCAGCTGAGGGAGCTCGCTCTCCTTCGGGGCGTTGCAATGCAGGCTCCCAGGAGTAAAAGAAAAAAAAATTGTTTCAATATCATGAGTAACCTACCCTACATTCAAAATAAATTATGGGTTTAAATAAAAGAACGTCCGATTATTTCTTGGTTTTTATTTCCTTTCTAAATAATTTTTTTTTGACCAACGACTTCACGTGAAAAAGGTTATCTGCGACTTATGACGTCACTTGATTTAACCATGGTAAGCAGTGACGTCACCTTTTTCCATTTTGTTTGTATGGTTTTTTTACGTCGCATGGAACCAATGGTTATTCAGCAACGGGAACACTGGTATATGTCCTTTCTATATCATCGGCCTGCAGTGTTTGTATATTAATGCTTAAGCCATAACCTATGACGTCACGTAAAAAGGTTATTTGCATTACGTAATTATGAAGTCACTCATTTTAACCATGTTACGTAGTGACGTCATAACTATGACGTCACTTTTATCATTTACTTTTAATCCATTTTCTTTGATGCTGAAATGCCATTAGTCGAGACCTTAAACGTATAATGGAATTCTAATTTCTGCCCCAACCTGTAATCTGAATGCTTAAATAGTCAGTTTGGCCTTGAACAGTAATGCAAATTTATTTCTGGCCTTATATTTCTACAGCTGTCTCTGAATACTTAGTAATTGATTTAATCTGTTTAATTCTAAATTACCGTTGCTGTACATCTGTTATTTCTGGCCTTATCTTTCTTATGCTGGCCTCTGAATTACTGCTGCATTCTACTTCTACAGATTGAGTTTCTTTTATACTTTTAGTTAAACAAGTCATCTACTGCAGTATACCTTGCGGACCATGCTCGTTGAAATATGGTATGTATTTTCTCATTTTAGCTAATTACATGATAATCTGAGTACTGATTTTTTTCACTCGTATTTATACATTGAAACACTGACAAACCTATAAATGAAACGAGACAGACTTGCTAACCGTTCCAAAATTGCATTAAGCCGTAAGCTTCAAAAACACCCTTTTTCTGTCAGTCTGGGCAACAAATGACAAAGATTAGCAAGACTCAAAAAACCTTCGCCAAAGCGAAACACATCCATTATCACAAGACGAGCAAGAGTGGTTTTCAAATCAAGAGATCGAAAGTTTTATCTGAGACTCAGCCTGTGGTAGAAGTTTCCCGTTGGACGTGAGGTTTTCGCGCTCGGCGGCCAATCCAGTGGTCAGAAGTTCGATTCTCGGCTCGGCCAACGGGGAACCAGAGGAATTTATTTTGGCTGGTGATAGAAATCCATTTCTCGAGATAATGTGGTTCGGATCCACAATAAGCTGTAGGTCCCGTTGCTGGGTGACCAATTGGTTCTTTTAGCCACGTCAAAATATGTAATCCTTCGGGCCAGCCCTAGGAGAGCTGTTAATCAGCTCGTGGCGGGTGGTAAAACTAAGATAATACTTTTTGTTAGCATGTGGGTAGACGAAGTGTACTTCAGCAAGGGAGGACGGGAGTAACCAACAATACTGGTGCTGACAAATGGAACATCTGAATCATACAAACAGGTGCATTCAGGAACAAACTGGACAAGAAAGTGTGGTAGCTACCATGCCAAACCACTAAAAATAGCTTGAAGTATATAAGCTTATGTACAAAAACCAGACAGACAATGATGTCAGCATTGCCATGTAAAAAATGCAGCTTCAAACAATACTGTATAAGAACAGCTTTGAACCAATAATATCCTTTATTGTTTGTTTGTTTGTATGGTGTTTTGACGTTGCATGGAATCATTGGTTATTCAGCAACGGGACCAACGGCTTTACGTGACTTCCGAACCACGTCGAGAGTGAACTTCTATCACCAGGAATATGTACATCTCTCACTCCTCAATGGAATGGCCGAGATTCGAACTCGCGACCACCGAGGTGGGACGCCAACACCATACCAACCACGCCACTGAGGCGCTTAATAATATCCTTTACGATTGAGTTTGCTCTGGAAACGACCTTGGTATGAAGCAGATTCCCAAACAAAACTGTTGACAAAAGCAACATCTAAAGGAGACAAAAAGCAGCATTCGGGAACAAACTTGACAAAAACTTCTTAAAAAACATGTACTCCGAAGGAGGGATGTATTCCAGTGTAAGTAAGATTAAGACGACCAGGCAATGTCAGACATAATGGTGCTACCAGTACACCTAAAAGATGCAGTTTCATCCATACCGCGTAAGGAAGGTTTTTTATCCAAAAAAGAAATGGCCAGCGGTTGTGTTTTACTCTGGCAGACAACCTCCTTACGAAGCAGAATCTTGCCACCACAACAGTAAGCTGGCTATGTCGGTAAGATAACTGTAAAACAATCCTGACATATGAACTATAATCATGTTCCAACAGCATCTAAAAGGTTTGAACTAGAAAAAGTATCTGCAGCCAGAAACAAGGACTTTCCTACTGGACTTGACATCTAGTAGGGTAAAAGCAGTGAGCCCATACCTGCAGCAAAGTGTAATTAACAAACCTGGTAGTCAAAAATCGAGCCATTTGGAAGACCAATGATGAACTGGGTTCAGCATCACACAAGGTTAAAACCAGGTTCCCCTTCAATATTTGCCACAGAACTCAAAGTTCTAGCAGAAGGCACAAAGTTACAGAATAGCTGTTGAGAGATTAAATGTCTTTCGAAGAGGAGAAGACTCAAATCAAAATCAAACCACAGCTTGCTACGCAAACCTATATGGCCAGACCAGTTCATTTGCAAATCCACCTCCTCTGCTGCCTTCTGAGAGCATGAACAGAACACAAATAATAAATACAACAATGCTCACTGAATCTTTGCGTCGAGACCTGAAGTTACAAATAAGCATGGTATTGATAGAACGCCTGTTATACTCTGAAATGTAGATTGGTGTTTAAACACCTAATTTCTTACTAGAACAAAGACCACATGACTGACTCAGATTTTGGCAGGAGTAAACTGTCAAGTCCATGAGAAAAGGATAGTTCAAGGGCCAGCACTTCATAACAGATGTCAAATACAAAACGATTTTGTCACTCGACAAAGATAAGAGGTTGTGAAAGTTCACAGACCTCAAGGGCAAAAGGCGCCTTCCATGTTCTAAGCAGTACACAATCAAGAGAATACAGAAAATGGAAAATCTAATCTGCAAACCACACATGGATTCCAGAGACTAAACACTAATTAGCCAAATAAGTAAATCTCTGATGGATAATAAGGGACACTATTTATTCACAAATTAAGCACGTTCCCGAACAGCAGAAAGGTGGCAACTTTTGAAGTCCCTGGTCTTCGACTACAAGGCAACCCTCATGAACACAAATGAAAGTTCAATGAACACAAAATGCTTCAATGTCTATTAGACAACCCTCATGAACACAAAATGCTTCAATGTCAATCTATGAGACAACCCGCAATGAACACTAAATGCTTCAATGTCATACGAGACAACTACCCTCAATGAACACAAAATGCTTCAATGTCAATGAGACAAACCCGCATGAACACAAAATGCTTCAATGTCTATGAGACAACCCGCATGAAACACTAAATGCTTCAATGTCTACGAGACAACCCTCATTAACACAAAATGCTTCAATGTCAATGAGACAACCCTCATGAACACTAAATGCTTCAATGTCTATGAGGCAACCCTCATGAACACAAAATGCTTCAATGTCAATGAGACAACCCCCATGATCACAAAATGTTTCAATGTCTACATGACAATAGAAAGCAATGAAAGTGAACTACAAGCTTAGCCTAACTTATAAAAATGTGATGTAATAGAGCAATTCTGAGACCAGATTTGGATTAAGCACTCCAAAATTAATCTAGAAAAGCTATAACTTTCCATACCAGAAATATTTTGCTTTTATTTGTTGGCCAGTGTTATTTTTGAACCCTAATGAAAAGGAAAAGAAAATAAATATAAATAAATGTCATTACCATAAGATTATAAGATTCAAAGTCAGTGTTGCTACTTTTAATTTAGGTTCATCGGGCTAAGTGCCAGCACGGGCTCTTGCTCCAAGAGTAGCCCGTAAGTCATGAGGATTCTGAAATGAAAATTCGATAAAAGAACAAAGATGCCCTATTAAATAGGCTTTTCATAAGAGCAAATACCCACTGGACAGGCAACCTTGTGCCTGAACTGGCTGGAGGACGGACGGCGGCCGGGGGACAGCCGGACGTCCACTGGTCCACACCAAAGAAGGCGCCCGAGCCAGAACTGGCTGGAGGACAAACGGCGGCCGGGGGACCGCCGGACGCCCACTGGCCCACACCAAAGAAGGCGCCCGAGCCCGAATTGGCTGGAGGACGGACTGGGCGGGGCCGGGACACAGCCGGACGTCCACTGGCCCACACCAATGAATGAATGAATGATTGGAAGTTTTCTGGCATCCTGACATCGAAGGTCATTGACGCCGATATCGTTTATTATAAATAAAAAAGAATAAAGTATATTCAATTAAAACCATAAAAGCAAATATATCATTGTAAAAGTTAAATAGCTTTCAGAAGACCTGCTTCTGAAATAAATCTAAATATCCACTTGCATTGTATGACACATCATGTCCAAGAATCTGGCAAGGATGAACCTGCCATCCTCACCTCGAGCTCAAACGATATCTATTTCTTTCCGTGCTATAAGTGGGGGCATTCAGTCAACAAATGCTTCACGGTCAAGGGTATCAAACAGTCGTCACAATATGGTTTGGTGTTGGGCCAGCTAGCAAAAACTCATGTGTCATCCGAGTGTGACCAATTCGGAGACGACAAAGAGTAGTCTACCCACTTTCGGGGCATCACGTTATATTTCCAAGGGGATATAACATTGTTATTTCTCTCATCTTATATCAGCTAAGCTTTCCAATACTTTTGCCAATTATTATAAATAAAAAAATTCTTAATTGTAGGTAAAAAACTCATTACATGGAATGGGATACCTTCTTAGTAGCAACTCAGGCTGCAGCAGTTCGTTGCCAGTGAATCTGCCTCCTCATTTCCACACACATCTAACGTGTGCCAGAACCAACAAAAAATCGAATGTTATTGCCTTTCAGACCAATAATAAAAGCCACTCTAAAATCTTTAAAACCAAGGGTTACTAGAATTAAAAACTCTAAAGCTTGAAGGACACTTCTTGCATCACTAAAAACTGGTAAAATTGCCCTCATCTTTAATGCTATTTTCTCAATCAGCGGTTAATATGCCATATAGTTCTGCAGTAAATATGGAAGATACTAGAGGAAGTGCACCTCTACAATTAAAAGAACCACTATATACTCCAAATCCAACGCCAGCATCAGATTTGGAGCCATCTGTATATATAAAAGTCGATTCCCTATGTTCTCGACATGTTCATGAGAGAGACCTGGCTTCTAATTCAGTCATGTTCTTTTTTTATATACCAATAAACTATTTACAAAAAGATATATCAGAATTAATTTCCATGGAGGGGTTGGTGATATCCTAAATGGAAGAATTCTACTTCTTGCTATATCAAGACCGTTTATTAATTGTTTTACCCGAAAACCATAAGGTTGAGGAGATTTTGGGTGTAACTCAAAATATCTACAATGCCTTACAAAGTTTGCAGTCTGACAGGCTAAAGAATTGGGAAGTCTTTGCAACCTAAACCAATACCGAATAATAGAAGACTTTCGGTAAAGGTCTAAAGTTAATTCTCCAGCGTCAACAAGGAGACTTGGAATAGGCGAAGTTCTAAACGCTCCTGTAGACAATCTAATACCAGCATGGTGAATAGAATCTAATACCTTTAATCGGCTTGGGGTGGCTGAGGAGTATATTTCACACCCATAACTAATTTTTGAAAAAATTAAGGCCTTGTATAATTTTAAAATAGTTTTGCGGTCTGGCCCCCATGATGTATGAGACAATACTTTTAAAAGATTCAGAGCCTCAAGACACTTAACTTTTAACGCCTTTAAGTGAGGAACCCATGTCAACCTGCAATCAAATATCAAACCTAAAAATCTAGCTTCATTTACACATGGGATTCGTTTGCCTTTGATGTATATATCCGGGTCAGGATGTACTCCCCGAATACGACAGAAATGGACAACAACAGTTTTGTTTGTCGAAAACTTAAATCCATTCATATCAGCCCACTGAATAACTTTGTCAATTGAGAGTTGTAGTTTTCTCTCAACCGTCGACATTCTAGATCCAGCAAATGATATGGAGAGATCATCTACAAATAATGTTGAGAGAATATCTTGGGGAAATGACCAGAGGATATTCCCATTAATGGCTAGTGCAAATAGTTGTTACAACTTAGCCTTACACCTACCCTGGGGTTAAACTCCCTTCTTCCTGACATCTCCTCTCCTGACTAGAGTTTCCCCCACTCCGACTTGAAAAAATCTATGTGAAACAAATGATTGAATGAAACAATGGTAACTCTCCTCGTAACCCCAATTCATGAATGGTTTTAAGTATACAATATCTCATGCAGTATCATATGCTTCTCAAGATCAAAAAAGGACTGTTACATGGTGCGTTTTGGAAGCAAGGCTTACAAATAGAGGAGTTCCAGTCGTATCAACACATCAGTCGTTGAATGCATTTTTCTAAATCCACACTGGATAGGTGATAAAATACCTCTTTTCCAGGTACCATATCAGTCTTACATTGACCATCTTCTCCATGATCTTACATAAAAAAGATGTAAATGCAATTGGTCGATAGTTTGCAGCTAAACGTTTATCCTTACCAGGTTTTAAAAAGGGCTAAAATAATGGCTAGTTCCCAACTCTTGGATAACTATGATCATGCCATATTCTGTTAATAATGCTTAAAATAAACAACTTGGTATTAACAGGTACATGTTTAATCATTGCTTTGGAATTCCATCGGGTCCAGGGGCTGTATCATTACACGTAGCAAGTGCGGAGTCAAATTCTCTTTCAGTAAAAGGGAGAGTTGTAGACTCTTCCTCCCTGTTGCAAATTTTAAAATTTTCTTTTCTTCAATGCTCCTAAAACTGGTGACCAGGAGCTGCTTCACACTTGCATGATACATTGAGAAATGATCCGGCAGGGCATTGCTAACCTCAGTTGCTCCAGTACATACTGATCATTCACCTTCAACACTGGTGGTGGGTTGGGGGGTGAATTGCCTGCTATCTTTTTTACTTTCATCCACAATACATGAGACAGACTAAAGAACTAGCCAGCGATGACACGTGGCAATGGCTACTGAGGGGAGAGCTCAAGAAGGAAACTGAAGGAATGATAACAGCGGGCACAAGATCAGGCCCTAAGAACCAGATATGTTCAAAGAACGATAGATGGAAATAACATCTCTCCCATATGTAGGAAGTGCAATACGCAAAAATGAAACCATAAAACCACATAGCAAGCGAATGTCCGGCACTTGCACAGAACCAGTACAAAAAAGAGGCATGATTCAGTAGCAAAAGCCTTCTACTGGAGCCTGTGCAAGAAACACCAGCTACCTTGCAGTAATAAGTGGTACGAACACCAACTTGAAGGTGTGATAGAAAACGATCAGGCAAAGATCCTCTGGGACTATGGTATCAGAACAGATAGGGTGATACGTGCAAATAGACCAGACGTGACGTTGATTGACAAAATAAAGAAGAAAGTATCACTCATTGATGTTGCAATACTATGGGACACCAGAGTTGAGAGAAAGAAAGGGAAAAAATGGATAAGTATCAAGACCAGAAAATAGAAATAAGAAGGATATGGGATATGCCAGTGGAAATTGTACCCATAATCATAGGAACACTAGGCACGATCCCAAGATCCCTGAAAAGGAATCTGGAAAAACTAGAGGCTGAAGTAGCTACAGGACTCATGCAAAAGAGTGTGATCCTAAGGAGGCAGGATGCAACCCAGAACCCCACACTATAAATACCACCCAGTCGAATTGGAGGGCTGTGATAGAGCAAAAAAAAAATAATTATATAGTTAGTGAACATCAGCGGAGAAAATATTGATGGTTCATTTCGGCCTAAATATGAATTCATTAAAGGCATAAATAATCAAAATTGGCGTCCTCCCCCCCTCCCCCCCCCCCCCCCCAGTTCGTTTTATAGGTTAATGTTTCATTATGAAACTCGTTATTCTTGATTTCCCCCATAAATGAGTTGGTATCTGAAACGTAGGTTAAGAATTGGAATGACTTTTTATTATTATATAAATAATTCAAGAAATTCATCTCGACAAGTGGATTTTCAAACACTGTGATAATTTTGTTTTCTTCAGTTTTTTAGAGTTTCTTCCCAATTCCCAACAGATGGCATAAGTGTCACAGCAGAGTTTAAATAAATTCCTCCCCATTCACCCCCACCCCCGCCCCCTACCCCCTCCGAGCTGGGTTCCATTGGAAAACTGACTTCTGAGCAGGAGAAAATATTCTTATCAGTTTCTCTGTGTAGTTCGTGGTGTGTTCAAGTGTCGAGTCTAAAGAGGTTGGAGGTGAGTGAATAGGGTCTTGAGTGTTTTATTGTTATATTTAACTTGGTGTTAAATGTGCCAATTAAGAAGTATTTTGAAGTATTTTTGTGATTGCTTTGGTTTCTATTCAAAAGATTTTTTGCTTTTGTGGGGATGTTAGATATTATTGGAAATACAGTATAACTTTGAGACAGTGACATAGATTTATTTCTTTTACATAAGCTTTTCATGACAGATGTGCTTAACATTCAGATTAAAGCAGGTAGTTTTAATTTGTCAAATTTCTTAATGTCTAGGGTTCAAGTCAGTGAAAGTACCTGGTTTTTTCGTTTTACTTTTGACCATTTTAACTTAAATGGTTACATATAATGATGGATGTGCTAAAGTGAGGTGTTCAAAAGCGTAGTATTAAAGTAGACTTAAAGTAATATTTAACTTCGTGAAAACTATTTGAACGATTTCATGGTGTTTACTATGCTGTAGTTATAAGCGCTGTTTATTTTAAGATTTTAAGAAATCTCGGGAACTTCCGTTGCTTCATAATTAGTTTTTTGATTTTAAGTTTAGTTACTGAATTTCATACAGTATATACTTCAGACACGTATTTTCTTTATATATACAATGTTAGGGAGAAATTTTTTATATCAAAATTTTATGTTCTGGCGTAAATAAGATTTTTATTTAATTTAATGCTGTATAACTAGGTATCTAATACTTGGGTTTTTAAAACTTACTTTTGAAAATAGTTTTTAATAAGACATATTCTTTTAATCTAATTGTCTTCAGACTTGCAAATAGTTAATTTTAAATCTTATATAAATATGAATGGAATAGTATTGTTTAACTATGGACTTTAATGTATTAAACTTTACGGTGCTTGGTTTTAAATTAATGATTTTAATCTGCTAAATTAATAGGTAAGCAAACCTTTCGCTCCTTAACTGAAAATTCCTATTTTTTTTTCCAGTGGGACTCTCGGGTCAGTTCTGGAAACTTTTCAAATTGGAGCGATGACTGTTTAGAGACCTGCTTCTATAAAGGGTAAGGACTTGACTAGTCATTAATTTGAGTGTCAAAGTTTTTATATTTTACATTAAAAGTTCAATGCGCAATGAAAGTGTAGGTATGTTAAAATTACTCCATTTTTAAAATTTTATAGTTACTTCCAAAGGTTTGTTTTAAGAATGGGACTAGGTTGTGTTAGTGTTAAACTTATTTGATTAATATAAGCTTTGTTTCAATTTAAAGTTTAAAAAGTGACTGACATTGCTGTTTTACTGACAGATAAGTTATAACAGATAAATTTAGAATTTGCCTAATTATGGAAAGCTGTGAATGTTAAAGTTTCAAGTTACTGAGTGTCAGTTTTTTGTCTCAACGTTGGTTTTAAGACCTACTGAACTGACCGCTTTTTTTTTTACTTTTTTCTGTACGCTAAATTTTAGACCTAATGTAATATCTAGCTAGCTTTTCCCGAATGCAAAGTTTTAGACCAAATATAAATCAGATTTTAAGACCAAATGAAAATATTTACTTTTCAGATAGGGTAATTCGATGTAACGGCTTGGTTCTGAACGCTGCAATACTGAGACTGAACTTCGATAACTATTCCTGGAACTTTCTTGAACTCTGGCCATGAAGGATCATTCCTCAGGATTTCTACTACTTGGAATTTGTGACAAACTGTAAAGGCTCGTGTGCCTCGTGCTGACTGAGATTTGGTTGGGCATCTTGCAACTGATCTACTTCCAATAAGTTTCTCTGGGCTTTCACTAGACTATATACTGTTATTCAGAGGATAATTTTGTAATGTGTAACTGGAAATTTCTTTTAGTAGCGTACTTGCACTTGCGCTGCACTGAGTTATAAATTATGTACCAAAATTTTTTATTTACAAACATTATTTTATAATAAACCAGTGTTACTCTTATTGCTTAGCATCGTTTAAGTGTAGTATTTTAAGTGTCTTTTACAGGGTCTTGCAAATAAATTTAATATCTTGGTTCAAGATTTTGTATTTCTTAGCATCCTACTAGGTACACATTATTTACTATGGTTTTTAAATTTATGTACTTTGAAAAACCACATTGTCAAGAAATCTGGTGTGCAAATGTTTAAACTTAAAATATTTCCATAGTAAAAATTAAAGTTAAAGTTAAAGTAGCAATTATGTATTTTCCGTTTTGACTGAAGATTGTCACAAATTTTTTCAGTTTATTCACTACTGTATTTTTCTATGTACAGATTTTATAAACTAAATACTTTTTAATCAGCCATTTAGTGCTATTTTAATGGCATTTATTTCATTACCGGAAGATTTAATAAAATTTGTTAAGTTTTATTAAGTGTGAAAAATATCTAAAACTAGTATTATAGAGGAGAGAATTCAGACTGCCATAGTTTAAGTATCAATGTTCTGAATATTCTAAATAATTCCAGAGGGAATGCATTAAAAGATTAAAGGTCGTCAAAAGGCAGTAAGCCAAAAAAATCTAATCCATGCAGAAACTGATCTAGGTAAGACCTGAAGTGTATCTCTGAAGTATTTTAAAAACTCTTAGGGTTATTAACAGTTAACATTTATAGCTAGGTAGTGTAGCTAGTTTAGTACTTTCCTTACGGGTGACAAAGGTAAACCCCTTTTCACTTTTAGTTGAAAACTACAGTAATGTAAGAAAGATGATGGTAAATATAGGAGCTAGTGAAATAGATACGCCAATTTACTATATCAAATTTTCAGCCTTGTTTCATTTTTCTAAATTATTTAATCACTAGCTTGTCACTGGTCTTGTTGGTCTTCATGAACGTAGTTGTATGTTTAATTGTTTGAATTTGCGGCAAAGCAATGTTATGGTATATATACTTCCTCCTAAAACTTAATGTCCCAATGCTATTACTGAGGTGGATGCAAATGATCCTATTTAAATGAAGACTAGAAGGGACGTGGATTGCCTGGGACTGTTGTTAAGGATGTCTGTTCCATTTTTGAGAAATTTTCTCTAGGAAAACCTTTCCCTCGGAATTCCTCTTTGCAAACTGAGCCAGAAAAAATTTACTATTAATGCAGTAGCTCCAAAGGGACTTATTTTCGATTCGAATTTAAGGTGTACTCAAAGTTTACTGCGAATCCTAATTTTGAGTCTTTTGGGAAAGAAACTAGAGAAAATTTCGGCCTTCTCTACGTTATTTGCTGATTTTTGGATCGAAATGACACTGTATTCCTTATGGGAATGTGAGAGGTGGACAAAGAGGCAGGTAGAAGTGTACTGATTTTTATTAGTCAAAGGAAATATAAATATACAGCATGCGGACGGAAATGTGGTTACCGACCCGCGAGAGAGTAAAAGTGGGTCGGCGAGACCCGATTTGTGTTTCTTGAGAGGCCTAAAATACAAAATATAAAAGTACACAAAATATGGTTATAGAAGCTTTATACACTGGCGGAAAGCCCGCTGAACGTTCTCGGAGGGAAGTAAGAACAACGCGAATGATGAATTATATACAGAAAATTATGGATAAGCGTTGTCCTTACAGGAATCTATTAGTCTCGAATACATTTCTTTAAAAGGTAGTTACTTTGCCGTTAATTGCATGTTAAATCGTCCATGAATATTGGTAATCCTGCCTACTCTTCTGGACAAGGAGGAGCAGCAATTGTATACCGCTACTAGTACGAAGAACTTTGTCCTCTTGTTGAAAACTGTTCACGTTCTTCAAAAGTGCCCTTATCAAGTTTTAGATACACAGATCTTCTTTAATAGTAATCATATGTATCGATGCAGGATTTATACGTGATCTTGTTAGAACAAGATATGATAGTTTCGTCTTCAAACAACCAAACGTCATGCAAGGATTCTCACAGCATAATTTTGAAGAAAGCATTACTTGATTAACTATATTTTATCTTTGGTATTACTAAGAACGTAGTGCCCTTTACTTAGTATTAACAAGCAGAAATTTCATTATATTACTAGTAACGCTTTTCGTCATTAAAATATTCTTTTATGTTTCAGAGTGATTTTATTTTAATTTATATTTTAGCGCGAGGCAGACGGGATTACTATAGTTAGCCTTTAAACTTTTCTACATATTCTATAAAAGTAAAAACATTGTAATCATAGAAAATGGTATTTTGGGACATTTGGGAACTAGAAAAAATAGCTCTTTCTTTCATGTTCCATAGGCCCGAATTTGTCCCGAAGTTGTGAGTAACATGAAACGTAAAGAATCTCTCTCTCTCTCTCATATGTTCCATAGGCACGAATTTGTCCTGAAGTTGTGAGTAGCATGAAACGTAAAGGCTTTGATTTCAAACTCTGTTTTCGACGTCAACAGGAACCACAGAATTAAAGTTCAAGCTCTTAAAGAATATTGAGGAGTTCGTTCGAAAGAAGTAACAGAAGATATAAAAGGGGAAATACAGAAAGCGAAGATCAGTTATTAGCAAAATTGGTAATTGACAAATAAAAATGAAACAAATAAGTTAAATAAAAATTTTATTAAATCTGGTGCAAGAAAATGACAGAAGCTCGTAACATTAGCTCTTCAGGCTTGGCTTCTCCTAACTTTTAACCCTACAGTTATGCATCATTGCGTATTTGTGTTAATTTCATATATATAATATGCTATACAATTTATAAAGCCCCAGGGGTGAAGTGCCTAGGCATATCACCACCCCCATCAGACAGTCTCTTTGGTGGATCTTCTGAAATGAATCAAGATTTTCTGAAAAAGCTGAATATTACATATCTTAATCATTATTATATGGAATTTTGAAGAGCATTCCAATATATCTTATTTTTATATCGTGGTCTTTATCCCAATCATTTAACTGTTCATAAACATTTATTTTAACTTAATACAGGAAAGCGAAAGTAATCTTTATAGAAATTCCTCAAAATGAGCTTACGTCTCCACAGGCGAATGGGGAAGCGTTTATTAATATATATAGATATATAATATATATATATTATAGAGAGAGATAAGAGATATAATATATATACGAGATATAGAATCATAGAGCGATAAGATATATAATACGATAGAGATTATATAGAATATAGATATATAACATCTATAGAGGATATAGATATATATATAATATTGTCTATAGAGAGACTATATAGTACAGATGGGAGATTATAATATACAAGATATATATATAATACATATAGATAGAGTTATGATATAGGATAGATATAGATA
>NC_087214.1:31149103-31154103 GCF_015104395.2 Macrobrachium nipponense
CACCAGGGCAACGTAAAATTTGTATTATTTCTGTAAGCAAGGGACGGGGGAATAAGAACAATATACAGGTGCCCCGCTTACCAGTTTCTTCGCCACTAAGAAAGGCCTGCCTGACGAACTCCTCAGGAGGTTCAAACAAACACGGCAAACTGGCCAAGCAGCAGTGGCAGCCAGCAGCAGTGGCAAGCAGCAGCACAAAAGCAACAGCAATGCTTTTAAGTGAGGCTAAAATTCATTAGCAGGAGCCTCTCAAATTCAATGGTAGCTGCAGGATCAGGAACAAATATCTTCCGCTAAATTAAGCCGTGAAAAAATATGCTGCAAGACCTCCTCTGTTGGGGAGCCGATACTCTCTGCCCGCTGCCCAAAAACGCACTCCAGGTAAAGGGAGAGAGAGCGAAAGCATAACCACGTAATGGGGCAGTTCGACAAGCGAAGCACTGAAGACGGGTAGTCCGCTCCACAAAACATGAAAGGCAAAAAAAATATGGTGAATAAACACTATACAAATGAACACAAACAAAACCTTGGCCGGGATAAAAGAATGTTTCAAGAGAACTTTTCGTGACTTAATTAAAAAACAATGACATAAACCACGAACAAATATTTAAAGTAATTTATGGATTACAGCTCCCCGGGACAAGGAAAAAAAAAATGGGAAAAAAAAAAACAATTTATTTATTTTTTTTTAGAAAGGTAACTCCTAGCCAATATTAAAGTTAGTAATTTGTAATGCAAGCAAAAATATGAGCATTGTGCTTTAAAAGCAAAATAGGAAAAAATATATCTAGTAAAATTTTCATTTCAGTCATACAAAAGTAAATGCAGATATCAAAAACAAATATTTCATAAACCCAAAACCACTATCCTTAAACATTACTAATATCAAATCTTGAGATTATATGTAAATAATATGAACCTCAAACTTATATTAAGAAATCTTCCCAACACCTGACAAAAAAAAAAAAAAAAAAAATTGCTCAAATGGGATTGATGCAGAGTCCTTTACCCTTACACAACTACTCTTGGATAGCCACAACATCCTTTTCATTACCGAATGTCCTGGAAAGAACATCAGGGACTACGTTGTCTTTTCCAGCCACGTGACAAATAGAAGGTTATATTCTTGGAGTAAAAGACTCCAGCGCAAAATACGCTGTATTTTTATCTTTAAATTTATTAATAAAAATTAAGGGATTATGATCTGTAAAGACCATTATTGGACATACTGAGGAGATAAATACACTTCCAAATGTATGATGGCTTTCACTAAGCATAAAGCCTCTTTCTCAATTGTTGAGTAACGTCTCTGTGCGGTAACAACTTCTTGGAAAAAGTAGGCGACTGGATGCGAGGTGCCATTTTCACCCTCCTGCAGCAAGACAGCACCTAAACCTGTGTCACTGGCATCTGTAGCCAAACAAAAAGGCAAGGAAAAAGGAAAAAAAAAATCGGGAGAACGTAACAAAGGATAGGTTATTAAAGTACCTTTCAATTTTTCAAATGCATCCTGACACTCGTTATTCCACATAAATTTTACATCTTTCTTTAACAAATTTGTTAAGGGATTAGCAAGATCAGAAAAATTCTTAATAAACTTTCTATAATAACCAACTAGACCCAAAAATCTACGAATACCTCTCTTGTTTCGAGGAGCTGGGAAGGCTGTAACTGCCTCAACATTCACTCTCTTAGGAGCGATCTTACCCAAGCCAATTATATTTTCATGTCCTAAATAAACCACCTTCGCTTGAGCAAAATCACTCTTCTTTAAATTTATCACCAGACCAGCCTTCCTCAGCACCTCGAACAGCGCTCTTATCCTCTTAAGATGAGTTTCCCAATCATCACTGTAAATCACAAGGTCGTCAATATAAACCACACAACCCTCCAGTTCACATGTAATGAAGTTCATCAGCCTCTGGAAGGTAGCGGCGGCATTCTTCATGCCAAAAGGCATCACCTCACATTCATAGAGGTCGTCACCCGTCACAAAGGCCGATATTTTCCTTGCCCGGGGTGCAAGACCGACCTGCCAATATCCTTTTAACAAGTCAAATTTACTAATATAACGGGCAGATCCACTCTATCTATACAGTCTTCCAACCCTGGGCAAAGGGAACGATCCGTTTTTGTTACAGAGGTGACCTTGCGTAGTCAAAAACACATCCTAGGTCTGACCATCCTCCTTCTTAACCAAAATAAAACTACAGGGGAGCTCCAAGGACTGCAGCTCGGTTTAATGAGGTTATGGTCTAGCATGTATTTAACTTCCTTCCTGACTATTTCTCTCTTGAGGGGGTTCAGTCTATATGGACATTGCTTAATAGGCTGAGCCTCCCCAACGTCAACGTCGTGCTGTAAAATATGGGTCCTACCAGGTGCATCCTGAAAGAGATCTTTATATTCGTTAATTAAATCAATTAGAGGTGCAGCTTTTTCTGCATCTAAGTGCTGAAATTTAGTATTCAGATTATTTAAAACATCAAAATTATTTTCCAAACCACTTGGGCTAACAGCAAATTTATCGCCCATAAACTGTTCATTTTCTACATAACTACAGAAATAGGTACTACAGACTCTTCTACAGATCTGTCAAATGAAAGATTTTATCATATTAACATGGCCAATACGGGTTTTTCTTCTCCTATCAGGAGTTTCAATGAGGTAATTTACGTTGTTAATTTTCTTCAGAACCTTCCACGGACCTGAGAATTCCGCTTTCAGGGGATTGCCAGGCATAGGAAGTAAACCAACACCTTGTCACCTACATTAAATACCTGATCTCGTGTTTTAACGTCATACTTCAATTTCATCGAGGCCTGGGCTTTCGCCAAATGTTCCTGAGCAAAGACCGTGCTCTAAGCAATTTCTCCTGCAAATCTGAAAAATAATCCAATACGTTAATTTCGGGAGTCTCTCCCTCCCAGTGTTTCTCTCACTACATCTAATGGGCCTCGAACACAGTGATCAAAAAAATAAGCTGGAAAGGAGAGAGACCCACTGACTCATTGGGGATGATCGTATTGCAAACAATGCGTAAGGAATAATCCTTATCCCAATCATTCCCTGTCTCTAAACAAAATTTTTTCAACACAGACTTCAAGGTTTGGTGGAACCTTTCCACCTGGCCTTGGCTTTCCGGGTGATACGGTGCAGACTTCACGTGTTTAATGCCAAACTCATTCATTTTCTTTTCAAAATACCTACTCGTGAAATTAGTGCCACAGTCACTAACTGAATTACCTTAGGAAAACCAAATATGGTAAAGAAACCAACCAACACTTCAACCACCTTTTCGGACCGTATACTCCTCAATGGGATTGCCCCAGGGAAGCGAGACATTCTATCAACAATAGACAATATATATTCATTCCCACCGCGTGTCCGCGGCAGGGGACCCACTACGTCAATTATCACTTCCCGAAAGGGTTGGGCGCCCACGGAGTGGTATAGGCATTAAGGGAGCCTTGGGTATTTTCTGGTTAGGTTTCCCCACCAACTGGCACACATCACAGGATAATACGTGTCTCTTTAATGTCCTGATGCATCCAGGCCAAAGAAATGTTCAGCAACCTTCTGAAAGGTTTTCCTAACACCAAAAAATGTCCCGACAAATCAATTTTCTTTTGTGCTAAATACAATCAATTTGTTCCGGTACCTTTCCGGGACAACCAATTGTCTGCACGACTCTACCTGGTGGGCAGGTGCATTAGCCGACCTGCTCAACATGTAGAGCAAACCTCTCTCTTTGACGAATACTGGTTTCGTCAAATCCTCGGGATTGCCGAGTTCTAAATAAGAAAACTCCTTACTCTGTGCCATTTTGAACGCCTTAGCGTCCCAGTTTACGTCATCCCAACTAATGATTTTATTATTACTACTACCAGTCCTCATGTCAGTCATTTGTCTGTCTACTTGATATAAATCTAAGTCAACATCCTCGAGATCCATCTCCCGAGCTCTAGATCGGGTTACTACAGAGACGGCTTATAAAAATTAGTTTCAATATCATCGCCTCACAAGTCACATTCAGGAGAGTTAAAATTGGACATATATTATCAATTGCACCTTCACCTTCAGCCAAATCATTCCCTAAAAGGAGGTGAATACCGGGAACTAGCAAACTGTCTACCACAGCCAGTTTAGCAGTCCCTTTAAAATACTTGGTGTGAATATTAAACTTCTCTAAAGGACAAGACGTAATAGAGTTCGGGAAACCACCCAACACCACAAATTCATCATTGGAAAATACAATATCCTTTGGAACAGCAGCTTTTAATACGAGAGACTGTGCTGCTCCAGAGTCCCGTAATACCTTTAAACAAACCTTTGTTTTTTCATTGTTACCAACAAACACAGACCCGTCAGAAATATACCTCTTAAATTTTAGTCACTTTTCCTGTTCCATACTTTGCTTTAAGTTTTCTGTTTTTTCAGCTACAACAATGTTTACTGGATTAGACCTCCTCTCCTTTAAGTTTTTCCAACCGTAACAATTAGCCTTAACGTGCCCCGTCTTGTGGCACCAATAACACTTCACACTACTACTACTAGTACCAAAATTTCTACCACTACTACCACCACCGTTAACCGATCTACGACTGTTTACAAAACTACGCGAGCCGCTTACGATTCTGTCTGGATTAGATAGTTTTTCTGACTCGTCATTATTTGACCTTAATGTTCCTCTAGAAGACTGACGATTATTACTACGTGTATTATATTCATGGGGGGAGAACCTATCCTGATTAATCCTTTTCCTGACTGCGGATCAGAAGATTCCAGGTTCGGATCCTGGCAAGGTCGCCAAATTATGTTATGAACTTAAGATTGTTTATATTCATCCAGGATTCTTTTTCCTAAGGGGTTCCTCCCGATGGGTAAGTGCATACTCGTCGGAAGCAACTGCTATTTCATGAATGGAGTCGAGCTTCAACTCCTCCAAATGAATTCGCAAGTCACGACTCACGTTCCTCTTAAATTCCTCTGCCAGAAGG
>NC_087214.1:31159103-31219103 GCF_015104395.2 Macrobrachium nipponense
TGAAAATTTCTGCTTGTTAATACTAGGTAAAAGGGCAAACTACGTTGCTAGTAATACCCAAGACAAAATAAAAATAGTTTTAATCAAGTAATGCTTTCTCAAAATTATGTACGTTCGCTAAAAAACATCTATGGAGTGCTGTGAGAATCCTTTCATGACGTTTGGTTGTTTGAATTCGAAACTTATCATATCTTCTTCTAAAAAGATCACGTATAAATCCTGCATCGATACATATGATTACTATTAAAGAAGATCTGTGTATCTAAAACTTGATAAGGGCACTTTTGAAGAACGTGAACAGTTTTCAACAAGAGGACAAAGTTCTTCGTTCTAGTAGCGGTATACAATTGCTGCTCCTCCTTGTCCAGAAGAGTAGGCAGGATTACCAATATTCATGGACGATTTAACATGCAATTAACGGCAAAGTAACTACCTTTTAAAGAAATGTATTCGAGACTAATAGACTCCTGTAAGGACAACGCTTACCCATAATTTTCTGTATATAATTCATCATTCGCGTTGTTCTTACTTCCCTCCGAGAGAGCGTTCAGCGGGCTTTCCGCCAGTGTATAAAGCTTGTATAACCATATTTTGTGTACTTTTATATTTTGTATTTTATGTCTCTCAAGAAACACAAATCGGGTCTCGCCGACCCACTTTTACTCTCTCGCGGGTCGGTAACCACATTTCCGTCCGCATGCTGTATATTTATAATTTCCCTTGACTGTAATAAAAAATCAGTACACTTCTACTGCCTTTTTGTCCACCTCTCACATTCCCATAAGGAATACAGTGTCATTTCGATCCAAAAATCAGCAAATAACGTAGAGAAGGCCGAAATTTTCTCTAGTTTCTTTCCCAAAAGACTCAAAATTAGGATTCGCAGTAAACTTTGAGTATCACTTAAATTCGAATCTAAATAAGTCCTTTTGGAGCTACTACATTTAATAGTAAATTTTTCTGGCTCGTTTCAAAGAGGAATTCCGAGGGAAAGGTTTTCCTAGAGAAAATTTCTCAAAAATGGAACAGATCATCCTTTAACAACCGTCCCAGGCAATCCACGTCCCTACTAGTCTAATTTAAATAGGACTCATTGCATTCACCTCAGTAATAGCATTGGAACATTAAGTTTTAGGAGGAAGTATATATACCATAACATTGCTTTCCGCAAATTCAAATAATTAACATACAACTACGTTCATGAAGACCAACTAGACCAGTGACAAGCTAGTGATTAAATAATTGTTAGAACAATGAAACAAGGCTGAAAATTTGATATAGTAAATTGGCGTATCTATTTTCACTAGCTCTTATATTTACCATCATCTTTCTTACATTACTGTAGTTTTCAACTAAAAGTGAAAAGGGGTTACCTTTGTCACCCGTAAGGAAAGGTACTAAACTAGCACTACCTAGCTATAAATGTTAACTAATCCCTTAGTTTTTAAAATACTTCAGAGATACACTTCAGGTCTTACCTAGATCAGTTTCTGCATGGATTAGATTTTTTGGCTTACTGCCTTTTGACAGACCTTTAATCTTTTAATGCATTCCCTCTGGAATTATTTAGAATATTTAGAACATTGATACTTAAACTATGCAGTCTGAATTCTCTCCTCTATAATACTAGTTTTAGATATTTTTCACACTTTAGAAAACTTAAATTTTATTAAATCTTCAGGTAATGAAATAAATGCCATTAAAATAGCACTAAATGACTGATTTAAAAAGTATTTAGTTTATAAAAAATCTGTACATAGAAAAATACAGTAGTGAATAAACTGAAAAAATTTGTGACAATCTTCTGTCAAAAACGGAATATACATACTTGCATACTTTAACTTTAATTTTACTATGGAGAATATTTTAAGTTGAAACATTTGCACACCAGATTTCTTGACAATGTGGTTTTTTCAAAGTACATAAATTTAAAAACCATAGTAAATAATATGTACTAGTAGGATGCTAAGAAATACAAAAATCTGAGAACCAAGATATTAAATTTATTTGTAAGAGACCCTGTAAAAGACACTTAAAATACTACACTTAAACGATGCTAAGCAATAAGAGTAACACTGGTTTATTATAAAAATGTTTGTAAATAAAAATTTTGGTGGACAATAATTTATAACTCAAGTGCAGCGCAAGTGCAAGTACGCTACTAAAATTTCCAAATGTAACACTTTACAAAATTATCCTCTGAATAACAGTATTAGTCTAGTGAAAGCCAGAGAAACTTATTGGAAGTAGATCAGTTGCAAGATGCCCAACCAAATCTCAGCCAGCACGAGGCACACGAGCCTTTACAGTTTGTCACAAATTCCAAGTAGTAGAAATCCTAAGGAATGATCCTTCATGGCCAGAGTTCCAGGAATAGTTATCGAAGTTCAGTCTCAGTATTGCAGCGTTTCAGAACCAAGCCGTTACATCGAATTACACTATCTGAAAAGTAAATATTTTCATTTGGTCTTAAAATCTGATTTATATTTGGTCTAAAACTTCGCATTCGGGAAAAGCTAGCTAGAAATTACATTAGGTCTAAAAAACATTTAGCGTACAGAAAAAAAGTAAAAAAAAAAGCGGTCAGTTCAGTAGGTCTTAAAAACCAACGTAGAGACAAAATCACTGACATTCAGTAACTTGAAACTTAACATTCACAGCTTTCCATAATTAGGCAAATTCTAAATTTATCTGTTTATAACTTATCTGTCAGTAAAACAGCAATGTCATTCAGTCATTTTTTAAAACTTAAATTGAAACAAAGCTTATATTAATCAATAAGTTTAGCTAACACAACCTAGTCCCATTCTTAAAACAAACCTTTGGAAGTAACTATAAAATTTAAAAAATGGAGTAATTTTAACATACCTACACTTTTCATTGCGCATTGAACTTTTAATGTAAAAATATAAAAACTTTGACACTCAAATTAATGAGTAGTCAAGTCCTTACCCATTTATAGAAGCAGGTCTCTTAACAGTCATCGCTCCAATTTAGATAAGTTTCCAGAACTGACGCAGAGAGTCACTGGAAAAAAAAATAGGAATTTTCACTTAAGGAGCGAGAGGTTTGCTTACCTATTAATTTGAAACAGATTAAAATCATTGATTAAAACCAAGCACCGTAAAGTTTAATACCATTAAAGTCCATATTAAATACTATTCATTCATATTTAATATAAATTAAATTAACTATTGAAGTCTGAAGACAATTAGATTAAAAAGTATAGTCTTATTAAAACTATTTCAAAAGTAAGTTTTAAAAACCCAAGTATTAGATACCTAGTTATACAGCATTAAATTAAATAAAATCTTAATTACGCCAGAACATAAAATTTTCATATAAAAAATTTCTCCCTAACGCTGTATGAAAAGAAAACCTACGTGCCTGAAGTATATACTGTATGAAATTCAGTAACTAAACTTAAAATCAAAGCTAATTATGAAGCAACGGAAGTTCCCCGAGATTTCTTAAAATCTTAAAATAACAGCGCTTATAACTACAGCATAGTAAACACTGAAATAGTTCAAATATTTTCACGAAGTTAAATATTACTTTAAGTCTACTTTAATACTACGCTTTTGAACACCTCACTTTAGCACATCCATCATTATATTGTAAAAACCATTGAAGTTAAAAATGGTTCAAAAATAAAAAAACTAAAAAAAACAAGGTACTTTCACTGACTAGACCCTATCATTAAGAAATTTGACAAATTAAAACTACCTGCTTTAATCTGAATGTTAAGCACATCGTCATAAAAAGCTATGTAAAAGAAATAAATCTATCTCACTGTCTCAGCAAAGTTATACTGTATTTCCGATAATATCTAACATCCCCACAAAAGCAAAAAATCTTTTGAATAGAAACCAAAGCAATCACAAAAATACTTCAAAATACTTCTTAATTGGCACATTTAACACCAAGATAAATATAACAATAAAACACTCAAGACCTATGCACTCACCTCCAACCTCTTTAGACTCGACACTTGAACACACCACGAACTATACAGAGAAACTGATAAGAATATTTTTCTCCCTGCTCAGAAGTCAGTTTCCTGGAACCAGCTCGGGAGGGGTAGGGGGCGGGGGGTGGGGGTGATGGAAAGGAATTTAGAAACTCTGCTGTGACACTTATGCCATCTGTTGGGAATTGGGAGGAAACTCTAAAAACTGAAGAAAACAAAATTATCACAGTGTTTGAAAATCCACTTGTCGAGATGAATTTCTTGAATTATTTATATAATAATAAAAAGTCATTCCAAGTTCTTAAAACCTACGTTTCAGATACCACTCATTTATGGGGGAAATCAAGAAAAAAGAGTTTCATAATGAAACATTAACCTATAAAACGAACAGGGACGCATTTTATTATTTATGCCTTTGATTGAAATATATTTAGCCAAATAAACCGTCAATATTTTCTCCTGATGTACTAACTATTATAATTATTTTTTTTTTTTGCTCTATCACAGCCTCCAATTCGACTGGGTGGTATTTATAGTGTGGGGTTCCGGGTTGCATCCTGCCTCCTTAGGATCACACTCTTTTGCATGAGTCCTGTAGCTACTTCAGCCTCTAGTTTTTCCAGATTCCTTTTCAGGGATCTTGGGATCGTGCCTAGTGTTCCTATGATTATGGGTACAATTTCCACTGGCATATCCCATATCCTTCTTATTTCTATTTTCTGGTCTTGATACTTATCCATTTTTTCCCTTTCTTTCTCTTCAACTCTGGTGTCCCATAGTATTGCAACATCAATGAGTGATACTTTCTTCTTTATTTTGTCAATCAACGTCACGTCTGGTCTATTTGCACGTATCACCCTATCTGTTCTGATACCATAGTCCCAGAGGATCTTTGCCTGATCGTTTTCTATCACACCTTCAAGTTGGTGTTCGTACCACTTATTACTGCAAGGTAGCTGGTGTTTCTTGCACAGGCTCCAGTAGAAGGCTTTTGCTACTGAATCATGCCTCTTTTTGTACTGGTTCTGTGCAAGTGCCGGACATTCGCTTGCTATGTGGTTTATGGTTTCATTTTTCGTATTGCACTTCCTACATATGGGAGAGATGTTATTTCCATCTATCGTTCTTTGAACATATCTGGTTCTTAGGGCCTGATCTGTGCCGCTTGTTATCATTCCTTCAGTTTCCTCTTGAGCTCTCCCCTCAGTTAGCCAATTGCCACGTGTCATCGCTGGCTAGTTCTTTAGTCTGTCTCATGTATTGTGGATGAAAGTAAAAAAGATAGCAGGCAAATTCACCCCCAACCCACCACCATTGTTGAAGGTGAATGATCAGTATGTGACTGGAGCAACTGAGGTTAGCAATGCCCTGGCGGATCATTTCTCAAATGTATCATGCAAGTGTGAAGCAGCTCCTGGTCACCAGTTTAGGAGCATTGTAGAAAAGAAAATTTTAAAATTTGCAACAGGGAGGGAAGAGTCATACAACTCTCCTTTTACTGAAAGAGAATTTGACTCCGCACTTGCTACGTGTAATGATACAGCCCCTGGACCCGATGGAATTCCATATGCAATGATTAAACATGTACCTGTTAATACCAAGTTGTTTATTTTAAGCATTATTAACAGAATATGGCATGATCATAGTTATCCAAGAGTTTGGGAACTAGCCATTATTTTAGCCTTTTTAAAACCTGGTAAGGATAAACGTTTAGCTGCAAACTATCGACCAATTGCATTTACATCTTTTTTATGTAAGATCATGGAGAAGATGGTCAATGTAAGACTGATATGGTACCTGGAAAAGAAGGGTATTTTATCACCTATCCAGTGTGGATTTAGAAAAATGCATTCAACGACTGATGTGTTGATACGACTGGAATCCTCTATTTGTGAAGCCTTTGCTTCCAAACATCACCATGTAACAGTCTTTTTTGATCTTGAGAGGCATATGATACTGCATGGAGATATGGTATACTTAAAACCATTCATGAATTGGGATTACGAGGAGAATTACCATTGTTCATTCAATCATTTGTTTCACATAGATTTTTTCAAGTGAGAGTGGGGGAAACTGCTAATCAGAGAGGAGAATGTCCAGGAAGAAGGAGTTCCCCAGGGTTAGTGTGCTAAGTGTAACACTATTTGCACTAGCCATTAATGGGATATCCTCTGTCATTCCCCAAGATATTCTCTCAACATTATTTGTAGATGATCTCTCCATATCATTTGCTGGATCTAGAATGTCGATGGTTGAGAGAAAACTACAACTCTCAATTGACAAAATTATTCAGTGGGCTGATATGAATGGATTTAAGTTTTCGACAAGCAAAACTGTTGTTGTCCATTTCTGTCGTATTCGGGGAGTACAGCCAGACCCGGATATATACATCAAAGGCCAACGGATCCCATGTGTAATTGAAGCTAGATTTTTAGGTTTGATATTTGATTGCAGGTTGACATGGGTTCCTCACTTAAAGGCAATAAAAGTTGAAGTGTCTTGAGACTGAATCTTTTAAAAGTATTGTCACATACATCATGGGGGGCAGACCGCAAAACTATTTTAAAATTATACAAGGCCTTAATTTTTTCAAAATTAGTTATGGGTGTGAAATATACTCCTCAGCCACCCAAGCCGATTAAAGGTATTAGATTCTATACACCATGCTGGTATTAGATTGTCTACAGGAGCGTTTAGAACTTCGCCTATTCCAAGTCTCCTTGTTGACGCTGGAGAATTAACTTTAGACCTTTACCGAAAGTCTTCTATTATTCGGTATTGGTTTAGGTTGCAAAGACTTCCCAATTCTTTAGTCTGTCAGACTGCAAACTTTGTAAGGCATTATAGATATTTTGAGTTACACCCAAAATCTCCTCAACCTTATGGTTTTCGGGTAAAACAATTAATAAACGGTCTTGATATAGCAAGAAATAGTTCTTCCATTTAGGATATCACCACCCCTCCATGGAAATTACCAGATATCTTTTTGTAAATATTTTATTGGTATAAAAAAAGAACATGACTGAATTAGAAGCCAGGTCTCTCTTTCATGAACATGTTGAAGAACATAGGGAATCGCCTTTTATATATACAGATGGCTCCAAATCTGATGCTGGTGTTGGATTTGGAGTATATCGTTAAGTTTCTTTTAATTGTCAGAGTGCTCATTCCTTCATATAGTTATCTTCCATATTTACCACGGAACTATATGGCCTATTAACCGCTATTGAGAAAATAGCATTAAAAGATGAGGGCAATTTTACCATTTTTAATGATGCAAGAAGTGTCCTTCAAGCTTTAGAAGTTTTTGGTTTTAAAGATTTTAGAGTGGCTTTTCATTATTGGTCTGAAAGGCATAACAGTTCGATTTCGTTGGGTTCCGGCACACGTAGGTGTGTGTGGAAATGAAGAGGCAGATTCACTGGCAAAGAATGCTGCAGCTGAGTTGCTACCAAGAAGGTATCCCATTCCATGTAATGATTTTTTACCTACAATTAAGAATTTTATTTATAATAATTGGCAAAAGCATTGGGATAGCTTAGCTGATAATAAGATGAGAGAAATAACAAATGTTATATCCCCGTGGAAAAATAACGTGATGCCCCGAAAGTGGGAGACTACTCTTTGTTGTCTCCGAATTGGTCACACTCGGATGACACATGAGTTTCTGCTAGCTGGCCAACACCAACCATATTGTGACGACTGTTTGATACCCTTGACAGTGAGGCATTTGTTGACTGAATGCCCCACGGAAAGAAATAGATATCTGTTTGAGGCTAGAGGTGAGGATGGCAGGTTCATCCTTGCCAAGATTCTTGGACATGATGTGTCGTACAATGCAAGTGGCATCTTTAGATTTATTTCAGAAGCAGGTCTTCTGAAAGCTATTTAACTTTTACAATGACATATTTGCTTTTATGGTTTTAATTGAATATACTTTTATTCTTTATTTATAATAAACGATATCGGCGTCAATGACCTTCGATGTCAGGATGCCAGAAAACTTCCAATCATTCATTCGTTCATTCTTAGGTACTGATCTTGTGCCGCTGTTATCATTCCTTCAGTTTCATTCCTGAGCTCTCCCCTCAGTAGCCATTGCCACATGTCATCGCTGGCTATTTCTTTAGTCTGTCTCATGTATTGTCCGTGAATTGGCTTGTTATGCCATTCCTCTGTTCTATTATTATTATTATTATTATTATTATTGTTGTTGTTGTTGTTGTTGTTGTTGTTGTTGTTGTTGTTGTTGTTGTTGTTGTTGTTGTTGTTGTATGCTGGAAACAGACCTTCTTTCAAATATGTTTTATTTAAAATAATGGCAGAATTCACAGATTTGATTTTGTACAAAATTCTTTCACTTTTCCTTATGAAGTGTCTTTCTGGGACGCTGGTATTACTAAGCAGCTGTCCAATATTCATCGTGCTGTAGGTCGTCAACGGAATTTCGGTCTGGTGTTATCAAAGGCGACGGGGTATCAGGGACAGGCAGGGGGTCTGTAACAGGTGTGTCTCGTAGGTCGGGAACAGGCGTAGTCGTCAGGGGTCGATCCGGTATTTCTTACGTTTTTCTTCTTTTCTGGTTTTTCCTATAGGTGTCTCTATATTTCGACCACCTTTTCTTTTATCGGTGTCCGATAAATGCCATTTGTCGGGAGGAATAGGGATTCAACGATGGATGCACTTTTTTCATTTCTAAATCATGCATTTGATTGGGGGTTAATTTATCTACATCGGCCTATTCGCTCCATCTTCCCCCTAACCCCCAACCCCCAAACATCCCAGGATGCACCGGACCTTCCATTTTACCACGTCTCATACGCATGAAAGCAGCGATAGATAGATATAAGGGTTATTTCAAAAATTTCTCTCACCAACGAAGCCTAAATATGTTCTCGAGAGATTTTCTGCTCAGAATAACTTTTTCTTTCATTTCTCACAATATTTGCGTAAACTCATGCTGCACCCTGTATATACACATACACATACATACATACATATATTTTACATTAGTTATAAATATAAAAAAATACATACAAGTACATGTTTATTATCAAATGCATGTATATATATTTGAAATAAATATAAACTATTACACAATGTACATGGTTTTATATAATAATAATCAAATATGCATGCATCTATTAAGTGAATATATAAACATACACATACAGATATACTTTACATATATATATATATAAAACATATACATACATGACATGTTTATATATATAATACAAAATATGCATGTATATATATGAATATTATAAAATACATACAATGTACATGTTATATATACAAATATGCATGATATATATGAATATATAAAACATATACATAAAAAAAGTAACATGTTCATATATACAAATATGCAGCATATAAAATGAATATATAAACATACACATACATTATAAATGTGTATATATATACATATACACATAAACACTAAATGCTTTCCATTCTGGATGGGAACCAATATACGGAAAAAATTGTTTGCAAACAATGCTTCCTAGTGTGGACAGGCCTTAAGGTTCGTTTTCCGCTCTCTTTCAAGGGATAGCGGTGATGCGGGGGTGGGGCCAGATGTGGGCTCCCTCCAGACACCCAGGGAAGCAAATTTGATACATAGGCCTAAAGGCGTATACATACGTGATCTCTTAATTGATATCGACGTATGAGACAATACTTGATATTATGGACACAAAATTAAAATCACGTCCAAGACTATACTATAATGTCTCTCCCAGTGGGTCCTGAGAGAGAGAGAGAGAGAGAGAGAGAGAGAGAGAGAGAGAGAGAGATAGTAGGTGTGACGAATTCCTCTCATAACGCTTTTTTCTCTAATGTTGTTGTGTATTCATTTTTTTCCATGTCATCTATCTCTTATTGTAATTATTAGTATCTGTCTCATAAGAAATTATTGATTGATTTTCACTGCGTATTACCGTCTGTCAGGTAATCGACAGACAGGAACTGTTGCTGTATTTGTATTTATGTGAAAATCAAATGTATTCATTCGCATGCCAATGTATTTTGTAAACATATGTACGTGTATATTGCATGACATAATAAGGGTGAAGGAAGCACATCTACGCGAGAATGACATTCTTAACATTATTTTATCTGATTTTGCTCTGTTCTAGCATGTAGGTACGTAGTATCTGTATTATATTGAGAACGAACTGGATAATTATTATGAAATGTTTTATGTTCATGAAAACTTTGTAAGTCAGTTCTGCATTCGTGGTAATTGTAAAACTTGTCTCTTTTCTCCAACAAAACCCGAATGCAGGACGGAACGTACTACAGCTTCTTGGCTTAACTTTTGAGGTGACCTGTTTGTCATCTAGTGTTGTGTAGTGATGTGTGTGCGAAGTTAGAAAGGACGATTCTCCTGATTCTTTGACTTCTGTAGTAATTTGTTTCATTTGAGTGCCATTGATTGATTTCATTTGTCACTGGTATTACTCTTTGATATGTTTAAACTTTAGTTATTAAATTAATTTTAACTTTGAATTCATCAAATGCGTTTCAATACCCTCCGTTTTATTTAATTTTTCCTGTGTTTCAGTTTTATGGATGGTACATATAAATTTATCTGATAAACTTTTATTGCGTTCATACTTTAAGGTTACGCAAGTAACTTGTAGAAACGAGGTAACACGGCGGTTCTCCAAGGTCTAAAATCAACCCGTGAGTACAGCTCCCTTATCACACAGTGCCCGAAAACCATGATAAAAGGCAAAACTTAATTTAGTTTAGTCATGTATACTTAAATTTAAGTGCAAGTTACCCCATTCATTCCCTGTTACTTACTATACTATACCTACGCTGAGTACAACAATAAGTAAGCTACTTTCATCAAGTTGAAGCCAGTTCTCATGCGCAAGCATAGCGGCTCTGCTACTCCACCTCTCGTGCCTCTTAACGGGGGGAGGGGGGTGGGAGGCCGGCCTCCGGGGGCCGGGCAGGCAGGCTGACAGCTGGCTGGAGGAGGAACCACAGTTTAGATTGAGATGTGACCGTCACCGGATATATCACCGTCATCTGGCTGGATGATGCCGCGTGCGGAAGGGGAACCATAATGCAGGTAGGGACGATACCAACTACTGCTGCTCTTGAACAACCAGATTTTTTTTCTTCTTCTTCTTTTTTGACCTTTTGCGATGACTGCATGAATAGTATCTGTCTTATCATGTGGAATGTACACTCAGCAAGAAAACTGAAGATACAGTTTTCATTAGATTTCGTTCATCGAATTTTAATTTTTTTCTTACAGAAAACACATAATCTCGGTAAATTTACTCTAGAATATGAAAATACAATGCAAATTATATCATATATGTTAAATTTGCAAAACAAAAACGTTCAGATACTTAAAAACACCATGCATGTCCGAAGTAATCAGAATTTCTCAGATAACTTCGTTCATAGAGATCTAAAAAATAATGTGCGAATATCTCGGTGTAGTACTGTTTATCACAACGGCAGTATTTACTCGTTTTCCGTTATGAACAGAATTATTATTGCATCATTATATGAGGTAATGATAATTTCATTAATTTTTACACATTCATATTTGTATTTCACGGTGTTAAAAGTTAGCTGGAATTAATGGCAGTCAATGTTGTGACAGCTAGGGTAGGTTGACCAAATCTATTTATATCTGCAAGAGCGTTCTCTATGATGTGAGGAGCAGCCCGAGAACTTCGGCGGGAAAACACAAGTCACTGGATGTTTCTTGACGTTGCCATGGATCTGCAGCCGAGAAAAGAAACCTCACTATTAACACGGAACTTGATAACAGAGATGCACAGAGCAAATATGAAGCCTGCAGAAATATCCCGCAGACTTAATGTAAGTAGAGTAGTCGTGCACCGATGACTGAGACGAGAAAGAGAGGAATGTAGCGAATCATCCTAGATGCGGTCGCCGTCGTTTAACAACCGAGTCAGAAGACAAGCTAATCACCTCCGTCGCATTAGAACAACCACTAACAAACGCCGTTGCCATCAAAAGACAAACTCGACTAACGATTACGCCCCAAACTATAAGACAGAGGTTACATGCAAGCGGGTTACATCACAGAATACCAGCGACGAAGCCACTTCTGACAGAAGCTCACAAGGAGCAAAGATTGGGGTTTGCATTGCAATACTCTGCGATGGGTATGGACTTCTGGGATACTGTCATCTGGTGCGACGATAAAACATTTTGCAGTGACGACCATGGCCAGCTTCATTGTTGGCGACCTGATAATACAAGGTAATTAACACATAACTTCGTTCTTTAGAGTCGACTCAGTTGGCATGTATATGCCTAGGCCTAACTTAATGAAACTAAATCTTTAGGAAGGTATATGAAATATTTAGTAACTTTTAAAAACTGCCTGCCACTGAGTGCTCCTAAGTGACAGTTTTGAACAAATTTTTTCAAGTATGTTGTTTGTCATAGGAAAAAACTGATCAGGGATTATGCTTATTTTCTTACAAAGTATAAACTATTTCTTAGACTCATGTTTAAGTGATACTGAAAATATCCAAAGCGGTAAGCCCTCGAGTATTTTAAACATAATTATTTATAAGTTATTGGCCACCATATTTAACAGATAAGGGCGGCAAGTTGGCAATCCCATAGCTAGATTATCATTTACATCCGCTACAACCATGTCATCGTTGATTATCGCTTCAACCTCCATAGGCTGATGTTGCTTGAACTATAAATCCTACCACTCTGGTCCTCACCTAGGTTAATAAAAGGTCCTTTATAAATCCCGTTCTACTAATAGCTAAGACTTTGATAAGCCTATATATACCTATTTTTAACAATTTTCCTCTTCCTCTAATTTATAGGTTCGAGGAACGCCACATCCATCGTTCCCGCCGAAGTGGCAGAATGTCCGTTGCTTATGGGCTGGATGGCCCGAAGTGGCCCAGGAGAGTTGGTTCCTGTACGAGAACGACTTAACAGCCTTGAATACATCGAAATTCTTGACGAGGTTCTCCCATCTGTCCGACAACTACTGCTTCCTGAACCGTTACCTATTTATATAGCAATGGATAACTCTGCTATCCACAATGCCAAAATTGTTCAGGAATGGTTCAGGGAACATCCACGAATAATTCGGTTAGACTGGCCAGCCAAGTCCCCGGATTTAAATCCTATCGAAAATCTTTGGGGAATGATGTCCAGGAGATACGATGGAGCAAATGCTCGATCAAAGGAGGCCTTGATCAGTCACTGTTTATCAGTCTGGGAATCCTTAAGACCAACAAGAAATGGCCCTGACTATTGCGATGCCTTGGTCAAATCAGTCCCTAGTGAGATTAGATACTGTTATAGATAACAGGGGATCATACACCCGTTATGAGTGTTTAGGTGTGTGAGTGTATATGTGTGTATATATATTCATCTATTCTGAAATGAAATCTTTTATATCAGTTATAAAACAATCCTTTTGCAGTAATAACTACAGATAATTTTTGAAGTTTACTGTTCTATTTATGGCTGTTTATGTTTCTATTTATTCATGACGTGCTTTATCTAAGCGAAACTTGGTCGTGCTACCTTTGTTTATTAAGTATATTTTGCAGTAATTTTGAATTATCATATATCTGAAATGTTTTGTGCAATAAAGGGGTAACTTTATCCGCAAAATTTTCCTAAGCTCAACCTATCAATGTTTTATATATATATATATATATATATATATATATATATATATATATATATATATATATATATATATATATATATATATATATATATATATATATATATATATATTTATATTTTATATATATTTATAATATATATATATATATATATATATATATGTTATATATGATATATATTATATATATATATATATAATATATTTATATATAATATATAAATGTCTTTGTATTGTTCTCTACTAATATGGTTTATCATGCTAACCTAAAATATCAAAATGTAATAAACAAACAATTATCCTAAGTCCCTAGGCCTACAACTTGTGATCAAGGTTGCGCTCATGGAAAAGGAAGATAGAGAACGTTGATTACAGTTCTACATGTGAAATTCTTGGTAAGGTGTATATCATGAAGACGACTTATGAATTAAAAGAAACTCAAGTATTTAAGAAAAATCAGTGTGAGAATAGATCTTGGTCTTTGCTATAGGAATGGATACTTTTCGATAGAATTACCTCTAAATCCCAGTCATTTCCAGTTTATTTCTTATTTAAGTCTTTCTATCTGGAATCGTAGGGATAGCTGGTTACTTACAAAGCTGCAGAAAAAAAAAAAAAAAACATTGTAACCATGGTTACTGTGGTCTATCAACTTGAAAAATACTGACCACTCCACTCCAAACAATTCGGATTTACCCTGTAAGGTTAATAAGGTTGAGTTGCTTTCAGAGAAGCTCAAGATATTTCTTAATACATTCACCTTTATTCTGGTGTGTGTGTTTTCGGGATATGAAACTCTTACGCCTGTGGAGTCGATCAAGATTTGGGGGGTAACAATATATTTACATTACACAGATTTTTCCTGAATGTTTGTCGATGAAATTATATTTTTAAAAGTAAATATATAGAGACTATAAAGAAAGTAGAGTGACAGCAGCTTCGGGGTGAAGTTTCTCAACCTTGTTTTAGGTGTCTTTGTTAATGTATATGTCTAATCAATCAAGACGTTATGCAGTAGTTAGCGCGATCTAGGCTACCCTGTCTACCCACTATCCCAGGAATCTGTGCACCGACCCATCTATCTCCACCCATCTTCGCTTCACAAGTCCACCACCAACACCATAGTTGCTCTCTCTCTCTCTCTCTCTCTCTCTCTCTCTCTCTCTCTCTCTCTCATTCTCCATTGCTAAAACATACTATACAAATATAGTATCACTCAACCTCTAAAAGAAAAAAATAATGAACCAAGTAAGCTCTACAAATAGGCCTAGGCTTACACAACAGCAAACTCACTCTCTCTCTCTCTCTCTCTCTCTCTCTCTCTCTCTCTGCTTAACATTGCATTCGTTCCTATATTGTTCACAACGTTTTTTGTTGGACATTGCTCAATTTAACTCTTGATTTCATTATGGAAGATCGCGTTTCTTATTATACAGGCATTCCGTTCATTGTGGTGGCATAAATTCATTCGTGTAAGGATAGTTGGTAGGTTATGTCGAAAAATGTTCATTTTGCTCAGAACTGTCGCTGCAAATTACAACTTGAACGAATAATGTAAAGCTTACTACTGCATTTAAGTGTCAATGATTTCAGAATCGTAGAATATGATTGAAATTTGAAAGTTTATAGAAGGTCAAAGCAACAAACAAACACAAAGACTGAAGCTCCTCCCCTTTCTAAAATTGCCAGATGTCGCAATATTGAGCAATATACGTGTGTCCGAAGATTTAAAAAAACTGTATCTTTATTATTCTTGCTGAGTGTACACGCGTGTGCATACGCACCCACCCCACTACCTCCCTCACGTACCTACCATCTCTCTCTCACTTGCCTCTCCAATACATAGCTTTTAGTAAATGCTATGTAATTGAGAGGTAAGTATTTATTTATATAAAGAATATATCTTGAATTAATCATTTTTATATAATACTTACTATAAGTTACAAGTAGTTCAAGGAGCACTAAATTTATTAAATAGTTTGTATTTTTTGAATAAGTTAAATTCAATAAATCTCTCTCTCTCTCTCTGTCTTATTTGTGGCCTGCAACAGTGAACTGATTGGAAGAAATATAAATAAAAAAACAAAACCTAGGATTTATTCCACAGCTGTCAGAGAGAGAGAGAGAGAGAGAGAGAGAGAGAGAGAGAGAGAGAGAGAGAGAGAGAGAGAGAGAGAGAGAGGCGACATTTTCAAAGAACCAGAGCTGACGTTTTCCACAAAAATTTTGTCTGAATTCCTAGAACATCTCGACTTAATTTAGGTTCAGACAAGGATTCCCCCATTAGTCCTAACGAGATGTGTGTGTGAAGAAGTTTTCATCTCTCTCTTTCTCCCCCCTCTAAATTTGTCACAAAATCATCAGGTTATTATAATATTGATGCTTAGGAATCGCCATTCGTAGGACCTCAGGCTGGTCTATACTGTATTTCATGTGTTCGAGTAATGTATGAATGACAGTGCTAAATAGTATTAATATTTTGATTATTCTCAAGGCTCCAAAGTGAATCGCTAGGCCAATGACGAGTGGTTTTCTAGCCGTGCTTACCCTGAAGGTGCCACTGGCCCTGTCCTGCCTTATATAGCTAGGCCACGGAGGCAAATTCTACACATTTGGGAAAATGCCTTTGCTCCTCACGACAGCCATATGGTGGGCGTAGTGGGCACATATAGTTCATTCATTCATGGCTTCCGCAGTGACCCTGACCTTGCATCGCATCACAGGTTGATTCGTTATTTTCTCTCGTAGCAACATAATATGGCGTCTGAATTCGAGTGATTAATTACCAGCGCCAGTCGTCATGTGGACTGTCTATGAGTACACACACTGTTGTGGTGCTAGATGACTCTCTCTCTCTCTCTCTCTCCAACCAAAGGCAGAGCTGTCAGAAGCAGAGCCTATGAACCGCCATCTTGACGAAATGCAGAAAACTCCGATCGATGTATTTTCAGGTTGTGCAACGATCAAATATCACAAATGAATTGAGCACCAACCATCCTAGTTAACCATGAGACGCAAACCGATTTTCTGGTGGATCAGAGGGGCAGTGTGTCATCTTTAGAGAGACTTCTTTTTCGTGAAAATGTTTCCACAACTCTTCGAAAATCTTGTCATATTATATCAATAGATATCGATATATATATATATATATATATATATATATATATATATATATATATATATATATATATATATATATGTATACTATATATAATATGTAGCAATTTGGGTTGTTTCCATCTGACTCTGGGTTTTTTCTGGAAAATACGAGTGGCCTGTTCAGCCCTGTGCCGTTGGACACTGTCTGTCCTCCTGCTCACTTACTGACTGGCTGTCAAGGAGGCGATGCAGAGAATATGATAAATGGAAAGGTGATGAATACAAGGCCAGGAACTGGAATAGATGGACTACTTTGGATGACATCAAAGTTGACCAAACTCCACTTGCATATGATTCCTACTCGCTCAGTGATCAGTAGAGCATTCCAAATCACAAGGGGTCGTCTAGTCTAAGGTGACTTGAAACGTGAATAACCAAATCGTTGCCAAAGATACACACTACTACGACACCAGATTACTCTACTACTCATTTTAATTAGCATTCAAGATATAACATTGCGTTGTGGTTACCAATGAGTACATTAATGACATTAACTTACTATGATTGTGAATGATGGCTTCGTCATTGTGAATGACGAGATCGCTATCCTAGACTGAATTGAGTCTGTAGCTACTTCGTAACTGTCAGTCAAAGGACATCCCAAGAAAACTACCCCCATTCTAGATATGCATACATATCCCCTAAGGGCACTCTCCCCAAACGGGCCCTGAGCAGAAAATAATACTCAAGTGATGACGATAAGGCTTTTTAGTCAGCTCTGGATTTCTTGACTTCCAAGTTACCTTTATCTAAAGGCATAAACTCGTTTTTATACCATCTGTGTATATATATATATATATATATATATATATCTATATATATATATATATATATATATATTACAGACTTTTATCTGTCTCTCTCTCCTTTCTCACATCCTCATCCAGTCGCCATCTTGTCAGCCAGATTCCTCTTCCTCCTTCTCCTGGGAAGGTCTCCTCCTCCTCCTCCCCCCGCACTTCGCCGCCCTTCCCTTCCTCCTCCTCCTGTGCAGTGGGTCTCCTCCTCCAGCGATGAACGTCCTGGCATCATTGAGGTCCCGCCTCCCTCCCTCTGCTCCTCTGTCTCGGTGGTGGTGGAGCTCTCACTCAAGGTGGCGGAGGAGGTCCGGTCTCTCTCTATCTCTCTCTCAGGAATTATTATTATTATCATATTATTTATTTATTATTATTGACGTTTTTCTATCGTCATCAATATGATCATTCTTTAAAGCAGAGAGGGAGAGAGAGAGTGGGGGCGGGGGTGGGGTGGGGGGGAAATGTGGGTCAAGGAGTTGACAACGGGAGGCTATCACTAACGAGGTACTAATCCTCGCCTGCTGTGGCCTAGTTGAGGTGATCCTCCTACGGCGAGCAGTTCCTGTTCTGTCTGTTGTTACCGACTTCAACTCTATTTGATTAAGTACAGTCAGCTGACTGTTAGTATCAGAAGACGACAGCAAAGCCACTCAGTCGGGTATCGGTGGGATTCATATATATCTGCCTAAAAAGGTCTTGATACTGACACCTGCGTGTGTGTGTGCGTGTGTTCATTTTACGGGATTTACGGATTATTACAAGTCCAGAACTTATAATGTCTGTAAGGTAAGGTCTGTAAGGTCTCTCTCTCTCTCAAAAGATGAGGGGAATGAGACCTACAGATCCTGATTTCAGTTTTTGAGTTTTGTTCTGGTGGAATGTCTTGTCTTGTCCCGTTTGTGTCTTGCATTTCGTTTCCCTCCCATCCCCTCCCTTTTTTTTTTTTTACATTTTTCATCATATTCATCGGAGCCATACACGACACGTCATCAGCCGATGGCTCCAACCGAGCCGAGCCACTAAATGAATCATCCACGTATACATGAGTACTTACGTACACACACACACAGCAGAGGCACGTACACAAACCTGCATCTCTCTCTCTCTCTCTGTACTACATTATGTATCGTCTCGTGTAAATAACTATATTTTTGTACCCAGTCAAGTCCTTTCTGCCCCCAAAAGTAAACATTAGTAGTATTATTATTATCGGAGTGAAATGTCTCCAGGTATTCCCAATTACTTGAATCCCCTGTCACGGTGAGTTGGCAGATCAGAATACACGGTAACCCCACACATCACCGTGACAGTGAATTCACTGTAGCATCAGTGTGATTTAATCAACTGCGACAGCAATTTCGCAGTGACAGGGAATTCACAGTGACAGTGAATCCATAGTGACAGTTAATTCACTGTCGCAATGAATACACATTGACATTGAATTCACAATTATAGTGAGTCCACAGTGACCAGGAATTCACAGTGACAGTGAATTCACCGTGAAAGGTGATTCACAGTGAGCGATTTCACAGTGGCAGTCAATTCATGGTGAGGGTGAATTCTCAGTGACTGAATTCACTGTGAAGGGCGATTCACAGTGAGAAATGAATTCACAGTTCTACTTTGCACCTCTCTCTCTCTCTCTCAAATACAACATAGTGGAGGTTTTAGAGTTCATATTATGGCTTCAGAGTCACCATGGTTCACTGGTTTGCATATTCATCTCATCCTTTGTAGTAGAACTCATTAATAACAGAAGCTTCTTATAGGCCTTTCTGCATGCAACGAGAAAGAGAGAGAGAGAGAGAGAGAGAGAGAGAGAGAGTGCCACTAAGGGACAGAGTGCGAGTTACAAGGATTGGGATGTCTTAAAGACTAGTTAGTCCATCCGAGGAGAGAGAGTCACTAAGGGACAGATGAGAGAGAGCGACAAAGAATCACCGAGAGTGACAGCGAAAGAGAAAGGGACCAGAGACTGATACGGAGAGAGAGAGAGAGAGAGGGGGGGGGGGGGGCGGTCACTATGAGGCAGAGAGAGAGAGTGTGTCACTTAAGAAACAAACAGGGAGAGAGAGAGAGAGATACGAGAATAATACACAGAGAGTGAGAGAGACTTTATGCCTGCGTGCAGTCAGAACCAAAACCACCACCACCACACAGCCACTTCCTCCCCCACCAATTTCTCTTCGCTTTTCATTAAAAAATGTGAACGTATGAATCACGATTCATTTTAGTATTAAGTCACAAACATATTTTGTGTAATTCAGAACTTACGAAACAATGTTATCGTTTACAATTAATATAATTGTTTCTGTGTAACATTTCCGTTGATGGATCAAAAGAAGTCGAGATAACGACAAATAAATCTAAATTCCAACTAGTGTCGGTATCTCATACAAACCTGCACAAATAATGTTAGACCAACAACCAATGAATTTTACTAAAAGTACAAGAATACTAGGAATGCAATTCGGACAAAGAGGAATATCAAGACATGTGAGAAAAAGGCGGCCTAAGAATAGCAAGAACACAAAGTACAAAGCTGTAAAGGTTTAGGAATATGAACACAACTATCAAAATCCATTTCTACAAAAGCCTAATCAGACCAATAATGGTATATCCGCCAATGCCCACGTGCTTGGCATCGACTTCCAATATAAGTGCATTGCAAAAATTCCAAAATAAGATACTAAGGTCTGCAGTGAGAAACAATCAAGAAGATGGCGATCTGAATATAGAAACAAATACATAAAAATACAAAGTAGAACCAATTAATCAGAGATTATACAGACTGGTAACCAATATATGGAGGAAACTGGTTCAATGCAATAGTGAATTAGCAGAAGAATCAGAAGCAGAAGAGAGAAACCTTGACCCAAACAACACAGACCACAGACGGTGGAGAAGAGTATCTTCATATATTCATAGCGATGAACCTCGACCATTATACTATTAAGAAATGCCTTGTGAAAAAGTAATTGTAGAATTTACTGTGTAGATATAATGCAAAATTATTATGATAATTAAAATTAAGTTTAGAGTTAGAAAATTGGAACTTAAATATGATTATATTATGAAATAAAATTCAAGATATGTAATTGTACAATTCACCATTTCAAAATAATGTATAATCATTATTGTATTATGTTAATATAGTTAGAAAATTGTACCCATACCCAAATATAATTGTGGATAAACCACACTTTACCTAACTCTTACTAATACTTAACTTTCCAAACTATTCCAATACCACAGTTAGCTACCTAACGGCCCTCCAAAGCTCACTCTTCGTTCACCCATCTTACCTAAAAAAAAAAAAAAAAAAAAAAAAAAAAAAAAAAAATCAAAAGCTGGAAGGAGGAAAGGAATTATTATTTATTATGATTTTTCTCTCTGTAGTACTACAAAACCGTCCTCCCCTGAAAGCGGCTGGCTCCACCATATATTACAACCCACCCAGAGGTCCACTTTTACATTCGTACTATATAACTGCTCTATGTATGTATAATTATATGTATATTATATATATATATATATATATATATATTTATATATATACATATATATTATACACATAGATCAGATATATATATTCTATATATTTGATTATCTCGTATCTAATCTCTATCCCCTAGAGCAGTTATAATATTCATCATACTTCTACTATACTACCTCTATGTATAATATTAATATATCTATATATTATTAATTAGTATATGATACATATTATAATATACTATTATTATAATATATATATAATATAGATATATATATATATATATTATACCATATCTATTATTCACCCATTAGAGCAAATTAATATCTTACACGAACCCAGAGGTCATTTTACATTCGTTACTATATAACTTCTCTATGTGTATAATAATATATGTATATATAATATATATAATTATATATATATATATATATGTTAATATATATACATAATATTATACCATAGAGCAGTTAGATAGTACGAATGTAAAAGTGACCTCTGGGTTTTGTGTAATATATTGGTGGAGCCAGCCGCTTTCAGGGGAGACGGTTTTTGTAGTACTACAGAGAGAAAAATCATAATAAATAATAATTCCTTTCCTCCTTCCAGCTTTTGATTTTTTTTTTTTTTTTTTTTTTTTTTTTTTTTTTTTTTTTTTTAGTAGGTAGATGGGTGAACGAAGAGTGAGGGCAGTTAGGTAGCTAACTGTGGTAGGGAATAGTTTGGAAAGTTAAGTATTAGTAAGAGTTAGGTAAGT
This sequence comes from Macrobrachium nipponense, assembly GCF_015104395.2. Lineage (NCBI taxonomy): Eukaryota > Metazoa > Arthropoda > Malacostraca > Decapoda > Palaemonidae > Macrobrachium > Macrobrachium nipponense. Next base: position 31,180,956 of record NC_087214.1, read on the forward strand.
GTGGTTTATCCACAATTATATTTGGGTATGGGTACAATTTTCTAACTAATATTAACATAATACAATAATGATTATACATTATTTTGAAATGGTGAATTGTACAATTACATATCTTGAATTTTCATTTCATAATAATCATTTAGTTAAGTTTCAATAACTCTAAACTTAATTTTAATTATCATAAAATTTTGCATTATATCTACACAGTAAATTCTACAAATTACTTTTTCACAAGACATTTCTTAATAGTATAATGGTCGAGGTTCATCGCTATGAATATATGAAGATACTCTTCTCCACCATCTGTGGTCTGTGTTGTTTGGGTCAAGGTTTCTCTCTTCTGCTTCTGATTCTTCTGCTAATTCACTATTGCATTGAACCAGTTTCCTCCATATATATATATATATATATATATATATATATATATATAATATATATATATATATATATATGTATGTATGTATGTATCGACAGATATACCAAAGCCCGTTACGTGAACAAGTAAATCAACAAATATGTGAAATGATCTATCGCCATAGGTCTAGGTTTCCGTCCCAAGATTCGGGTCTTGCCACATCTGAATAGCCGGTATTTTATTATACTTTTTATTATTCTTTATTCCTATGTCATTCATTTCCCCACCTCATCTGTGAGGTGGACTTTAGTGTATAGATCCAGAAGGCCTTATATATGCTGCAATGGCTCTATGCTCTGTGTGCTAATAGCACGTGGATGAAACAGCAGACAGACGCTGTATGAGAGAGAGAGAGAGAGACTATGTCTATAACAGTCGGTTATAAACAACTAAACTTAATGTCGTTAAAGATCTGCATCCGATGAAAATAAGTCAAGCCCGTAGACGTCTAATCTTACATTCAGACTATCCACATAATTCACGTCTGATATCTACGGAGTTTATTATAACATGCGTAAATTTCAACATTTACTACAGGCCTAGTCGATAACTATTTCAGAGAGAGAGAGGATGAGGGAGTCACGTATACCGTTGTGCGATCCATCATCCACATGACAACTGCGTTCGCACGCAAGGCTTCAATCCTGACGTCAACTTCATTGAAGTAGTAATCACTGCAAAGCTGTGAGTGCAAGTGATGTTAATATAGTTACTTACGCTAAATGAAAGTACTAATGACTATAAAAAATAAAATATTGCATTTTGCCAGTGTTTGCAGGCCGTAGATGAAGTCGAAGTCAAAGCCAATCAGCATTGGGGGACAGGGGAACGGAAGACGTTATCACGGGCTGCAGTGGATTAAATTTAATTTTGAATCACTCTACAGGTGCCTGCTCAGACTCCCACCCCTGGGTCCTCCTACAACAACCCCGGAACACCTTCCCTACACCTACACTTACCTACACATGCAAGTATACACACATTTTGATTGCTTAGATCAGGAGAAATGTGTAGGATTATACAGATGCTGTCATGTCAGCACGAAAGTGGATATACGGTACAAAAGTTTCAACCTCTAGAACAGTTCCAGACTATAAAACAGTTTCTAACAGTTGAGAGAGAGAAAACGTTTGGATTAATTATTGTTTTCCTGAATTGTTAAGAGAGAGAGAAAAAGATAGAGAGAGAAAGAGAGAGAGAGATAGAGAGAGAGAAAGAGAGACTACAATCAGGGCTATAGACCTACATTACGCTTCCGAAAGCTTCGACGATGATGCCCAAGATCCACATACGTGGCATACGCCGTCGTGATACGTGAATGTGTGACCCCAGCATTACTTTTCGATGTCCGTGCGTTCGTGAGTGGAGTGTGATCGCACAGTCGATTCCACACGCAGTGTATACGACGCTTTTGGGTTCGATTTTGGGTTGAGTTTTGAGATTGGGTTCAATTTTGTGTTGAATTTTGAGATTGGATTCTTTATCGTTTTATGTATGTATATATTTATCTATCTATCTATCTCTATACATATATATATATATATACATACATATTATATATATATATATTATACTATATATATATATATGTTTATATATATATATATATATATATATAATATATATATATATATAATATATATATGTGTGTATCTTTCATAATTCATATATCAGACAATTGTGTGTGATCGAAACTCCCAGTCGTCATCGGACAAAAAATAGGAGAGGTGGGTGAGAGGGGATGGTTTTGTTGGGGGTGACTGGCTATATGGATCCTCCGTGGTGTGGAGGGTGGGAGTGGGTTGGGTTAGGTAGGGACCCCCTTCATCACTGTACTAGATGACAAGCGGGAGAAATAACCTTTTTTTCAATGATTATATCTGATTATATCTGTTTTTTATTTCAGTCAAAGGATGATATATATATATATATATATATATATATATATATATATATATATATATATATATAAAGTTCCTCGAATCGGATTTAATCGGTCTAAAACGCCCTTCCATCGAAGCCTGCGCTAAGGCGAATTAGCAAAAACTGCCATTCTGAACTTGTTCTAAATCACACGTCATTTGTTGTGTGCAAAGTCGTTAATAGCGTTTATGTCTGCAATATGCTGTGGATAAACACGGTAGTGTCTGGTGCTGCAGACTTAATTAAGGATTTGTGAATTGCTTCTCTGTCGTTGTGATTTGAGAGATATGTAGTATATATCACTGCTCACGCGTTCTTATGCGTATTTATCCCATCAACAAAGTAGTGTCCTTTTGTTCTTTATGTTCAGACATCATATATGATATTTAACCAGCTCTGAAATGTATAAAATACATGTCAATAAAAAAATATACAGTTAATACCCTTCACAGCAGATTTCTTTGAAATTTGATAACCCTCTCCGGCTCTTTGATAAATTGTTGAACAACGATGAATTGATATTTATATTCCATCTCTTAATTAAAATCTCTTAGCCACTGATAAAGGATTACACAAAGAAACATAGGTCTGGAAGTTATTCTATATCAGTTTTGATATATCAGTAATAAATGACTAAAGAAAATAATTTTCTCCCAAGCCACAAAGCCCTCTAACTTCTGTTTATTGAAGCACAAAATAACGTTTTAGTTTGAAGGCAGAACTCGAGAGTGAAACATCATCCTTCCTGGAGAGACCTCTTGGCTGAGGAGCCTGCGGTGTGCTGTCGAATATTCCAGCAGATTTATCCCTGCCCAAGGACAACTGACCTATTAATCTATTTTCCCTAACAAAAGAATTTACGAAAAGACATTGGAAACTTTTTTTTTTTTCAGTTTATTTACTTTCCATAAGCATATACTGCTTTTAAGGACCAATAATGATAAAAAAAATATGAGAGAAATGCACAACACAGAATAACATTTAATCAAGATTACTTCACAAGAACTAAATATACAAATGTAATTTAGGCTAAATAAGTTGGAAAGGAAGAAAGTTCTGCCATTGCTCCACATATGTCCTATATTCCAAACATGAACTCCTACAATATACTGAACTAATATTTGTCTAAAATTATTTCACCTGAACTGAATGAGTTAAAGAAAAAACATTCTCTTATTACTGCATAAACGACTGTACTTCCTCCTTAATGCTCTGTAAGAACTAAATATTCAACTGTCATTCACAGCAACAGTCCATTAAACTTTCCTTGAGCGAACTCATCATAAAATAACTTCCAGGAATGAAATAAAGCTTCCAGAATTCCAAGAGCAATGGCCTCCTCCTGCTCCGAAGGAAGGCAGGAGGCAAAAACGTTCCTCGAGGAAGCTCATTTCGAGGAAGAACGGCAGAACGTTCATTAAACGTTCTCAGCCTGAGGGAGAGACGGAAACTGGGTCTCCTGGGACGGAAAGAGTCTCGCATTTTCTTTATGAACGTTGCCTGAGCACATGAACGTTCATTGTCATCTTCTTTGTTTATTTTTGGAGTCCTCCTTCCCTTCTCTCTCAGGCGGTTAGTTCGTTGGTTAGAAATGAACTATAGAATAGATAATAGCGAATGAAATTGTGTAACTTCAAATTTTTTTTTTGGGGGGGGGTTACAAAATAAACAGTTTTCACTCAAAACGTAATTGTGGGATTTTCACTGCATTTTAAGATAACTCGTCTTGGGTCCCTTCTGAATATAATCCATTATTTCGGTTTATAAAATCGGAAAGGAATCAGTTATAAGTTCAAAGAGAGCTCAGGTTACAGCTAAAAAAAAATAAACTTATAATGTACATATCGGCTCATTCTTTAATAAACCAATTGTTTTGGTTTATAAATTTAGAGAACTCGGTTCTAACCACGAAATATATAAATACTATTTGATATAGCCTCATTCTTAATATAGCCTACTATTATGGTTTATAAATTAAGAGACGAATCAGTTATAGCTACAAAATAGGAAATAATGTAAAAGCTGGGAAATGTGAAAAAAAGGAAATAAATAAAATAAAGTTGAAAGAGGAAAAGAAAAGAAAATTAAGTGTCCCAATACACAAGAGGCAAAGAATCCAATTTGCAACGGAAAGTAAACAGCAACAAAATCCCTTTGAACATGTCGCACCAGAAAAAAAAAAACTCTGCCACAAATAACAAACTAAAAATAAATAAAAAAGACCATAATGTTTGAAAGGAAAAAAGCATTTGAATCTCGCTCTCTCTCTCTCTCTCATCCTTTTTTCTCTACATTTTCTCATTCCTAGCACATAGATACACTAATGACAGTGTGAGCATGCAACCCCCTTTTTATCTCTCATATTTTCTTATTCCTGACTTATTCTACCTTATCTGTCCTTCTCCAATTTATTTCATGATGTCCTTTTCATAGTTTCTTATTTTCAAGTCCTATTGAGAGAGAGTTGGCCACTCCATACCTCTCAAGTGCATAAACCTAATATATCCTTTTTATTCCCTTCCATTAAAGACACGAATCCTGGTATGACAATGAGGCTCTGTCTTAAGGATTTCGTCCATTTCAGATTAAGCTTTGAACAGAATATGAAGAATCAGAAGTCAGGAGAGAGCTAGAAATGACACAATAAATTATATGACTTTAGTTCCGCTTGTAAATGAGATAATGATGAAGGGAGACTGAGATGGCCTGGACATGTCCTCCGTCTCCTAACCCCTGGGAGGAGAACGGCGCATGGTAGTGTCACCTGGGGGTCTCTCGGGCCACCGGTTGAGTTGGAAGAAGAAGACCCTGAGCTACTTGGAGACAGAGAGAGCTATAAGAAGGGAGGCTGGAAAAGAGTGGGGATTTTGGGAAACAAAGCACAGGAAAGAAAGAGGTGAGTGGCGGAATGTGACGGAGGCTATTTTTTCACGGAGAGTGAGAGACGATGGTGAAAATGATGATGATAGAATAGAATAGAATTGAATGTAGAATATAGGCCAAAGGCCAAGCACTAGAACCTATGAGGTCAATCACTGCTGAAACGGAAATTAACAGCAAAAAGGTTTGAAAGGCGTAACAGGAGATAAACCTTTTGCAGTTGAAGAAGCACTACGAATCAATTGCTAGCAGAGGGTAGAAGAACGAGAATATGAACGGAGGTACAATAAAACGAATGAAAGAGGTTGCAGCCAGGGGCCGAAGGGACGCTGCAAAGAACCTTAAGTAATGATTACAATGCAATGTGTGAGGTGCACTGACGGCACTAACCACAGAAAGGGATGATGATGAAATGGAGTTTAATGAGGATATTATATTAAATAAAACCCCTTTTGAAAAAAAAAAAAAAAAAAAAAAGGTTATGTTAAACTGATTTTCCTTTCACCTAGAAATGTCTTCAAAAGGTAAAGGGAAAGGAAGAAATATGATTAAGCGTTGAAATGTAAAATCAAAGTTCCTTTTACCGATAAGTGTGTCTTCAACTGGAAAGGAAGAAAGATGAATCCTCTCAGCAGAATCATTCTCTCCGGGTAAAGTGGACGACACAGAAGCCGCTCTTCTTCCCCATTAATTAAAATAACAAAATAGTAAACAAGACCAAATTTCCCTCGTAACTCTTCATCTCCAACTTTCCTTTTTCAAAAAAAAAAAAAAAAAAAAAAAAATGGAATTAAGCTCAAGAATTGGAACTGGGCTTTGAAGGAGCGAATTATATGTAGCCTATTGAGAGCATTATTTTTCTTTTTCATTTGATTTTTGATAAAGGAATTCCGTCTGTTCTTTTGATCTTTTTATCTCCTTCGCTGGAAGTGGAATTATTTAACCTTAAGTCTTTGGATGTGATGTTTTATACTGAATGACAATGTCAAATCTCTTACGAACATATTGCTATAATTAATGACATCCTGAATGACTTTCCTTCCGTGCAGCCCTTCCCACCCCCTTTTAGTTATCAGTTATCTCCATCTTCCAACATGTTCCATTTAGTTATGGCACAATGCCATCAGGAATGAGAATTATCATTATTCAGTGCCTAAATCTGTTGACAGAAGGAACAAGGATTAAGGTTTGAATCGGATTCACTGTAGCAAGCTGAGTCTTAAAAAAGATATAATGCAAGAAATAGATATTTATAATTGAATAACGTCTGAGTGAGCATGCTAACAACCATCCATTACTGCTTTTGAGAACCTTCCAAATTTTCTAAAATTATACGAAACATTGACGAAAAAGCAAGCTGAATTTTCAATAAGATGTTATGTCATAAATATCTATATTTGAAATATATTTTGGTGGGCGAGCGAGCAAACCATTCATTATAGCTATGGAAAAGCTTATTATTTAAAAGCAATATGATACAAAATATTCACGAAAAAACAAATAGAGGGAACAAACCTAATTATAAAGACCCTCTGGGTCTTTATAATTCTGGGGAAGAAAAACTGTTAACTACAGATGAGGGGAACACAACATTGTCCAATTTTCCCACACAAAAATAAAATGAGAAAAAAAGTCCAAAGGAGATAAAAAGGAAGAGAGTCTGTCTGTTGGCGTTGACTAAATACAGACCTACTGTTGTGTTTGCCTTTTTGAGGCTGTCCCTGACACGAGTGAGTGACCATGTTTATGTGTTCTGCGTCTTTGTATATATGCATATGTGCATTATGTCCATCAGACAAGTCATTTACGACTCCTTCCTGCAATGTCAAACAACGAAGACATATCCAAGGAGAGGAAGAAGGAAGCATCTGAAGAAAAGAAGAAGTAGTTTCTATATGCTTCAGTTATCTTGCAAGGAATTCAAGGAATTTGCCTCAAGCTTCAGAATATGCAATGTGGCTTTATACTTGTTTCTCGTTTTCGACCATAGAGAGAGAGAGCGAGAGAAATTTCAATGAGAAATTGTTTCCTGGGTCACTTGACATTCAAGTTGCTATTTCTCCTTTCCCCAGGTGTATATCTTTGGCTTTTTACCTTCTTTGGAAAGCTGTCTCCTGGTTATAATTTGCAAAAAGAGAGAGAGAGAGAGAGAGATGAAATTTTATGGTTAAAATAAATTTACCTCCGCTCCCACTTCCTTCCCTCTATCTAGCTGTCCAACCACTCCAACTCCGTCTTTTCACTGTCTCAAACACTGAATGGCTGAAAATGCATCACTGATTGGCTAGTAGCCAGATTTGAAAGAATTGAATCTTGCAAGATCCACCTCTCACAGTTGCCAAGTTCAGCGGAATCCTGAATGACTGAATTCTCCTGAATATTCAGTCTCCCACGTATAAGATGAAAGGAGAAACGCGAATGGATTCTCTCCTAAATGGAAAAAAGAACTGCAATAAATATAACTCTACCTGGACATAAAAAATCATTATAGGACATCAAAGAGAAACGGGACCACTTTAATGCACCCGAACTCTCAAGGGGCAATATTCGCTTGGTGTCAAATTTCATGTGGAGCGTGTTTGCGATCTCGCATATCCAAGTCCCTCTCTCTCTCTGTCTGTCTGTCTGTCTGTCTGTCTGTCTTTGAAATAAGGGACGGGAGAGAGAACACTGGGAGATGATGTGTCAGTTATTTCGTGCATTTGTATACTGGTTTTCAATTTTTATATTTGTCAAGAATAAATGCCTACCATTTATTTATCTAATTAAAGGTAGATTATATATATATATATATTTTTCATCAACTATTTAAATCAGCTTTGAACTATCTTTTAATAGGTGCTCACTTTTCAAGGCCCGCTAAGACACCCACTATCAAATTAGTCCTAAACTTGCAAGTTCCGTCACTAGATGGCCTTGCATGCAAAACACTCAGCCCACGACTTCTTGAGGCTCTGCAACTTTAACAAAAAGTGCAAAGATCTATGACGTAACGTCCTCGGATTTATGAATTGTTAAAGAAAAAGTGGAGACCCAACTATGTTTTGCATGATGTTACCTTTGTTTACATTGATTAATTACTTTAATCATTTTTCTCTTTCACGTTCATTTTCACGCTTAATTTCTGTTCAGCCATTCTTTACCGGGAAAACAATTATTGTACTGACAACTTGTGAAAACTATTACTTAAAGTTTCGTCACCAATCTCTTTGGCAATATGTATGTATTCTAAACTAATCATACGTAAGTAATAATTATGATTCGTATACAGTCACTCATGCAATGTATACTCACTTCTAACCTAAACGATAAAGCAAGCAAGCAGTTCCCCGATCACTAAGGTAAATATCTGAATTACTTTCCATACCACCAAAAGTCACTAAAGCCTTGGGTACAAATACCCAGGGCAGAAATGACCAAATGACCTCATCTGCATAATCGGATGCCTAGAATTGAGAGGGAAAGAGACACAGGAACTAATACTCGACAGTGAATGATCCTTCATTATACGGTTCCCATTCCCATGGTAAAGTAGACTTCGTAATCATCAAAGACTACAATAGAATTTAGGCCAAAGGCTGAGCACTGGCACCTATGAGGTCATTCAACGCTGAAAGGGAAATTGACATTGGAAAGGTTTGAAAGGTGTAACAGGAGGAAAACCTTTCGCAGTTCCACTATGCATTGATTGTTAGGAGAGGGTTGAGGAAAGTGAGATGGAAGAAAGAGAATATGAACAGAGGTAAAGTATAATGAATTCATGATTATAGTACAATCCAAAATAATGCTTCAAAAACTGCAGCAATCAGTGTGATATGAATTTTATTACTGAATAACTCTCACCGAGTGATATACTGTAGCATTTTATAAAATTATTTAAATAATGGTTTTCGTATATTTACTTGCAAACAAATTGATGTGGACCAATCAAAATTTCCAAGCGGTTGATTAAAAATTCTAATACTTCATATTCCAACCTATATATTCCAACCAGAGGTTCCCCCAACTCTCATGAATAGCATAGCAGATAATATCTCATCACAGCTCAACGTCCCTGGTAACAAAATTACCCTTAAATACAGTTTGCATCTCATTAGTGTGATTACGGAAGCGATTCCTTTCCCTTTGATTGATAAGAGTCATTAACCTCCGGAACTCTGATGACAAAGCAGGTATCATTCAATCAGGGTCTTTAGCGTACTCATAGGAGTATTATTTACAACTGTCACCTGATCTAAGGGTCATTTCATTCGCGCTCTCTGAGGAAGATCTTTTGCCGATGGATTTTCATTACATCAAGTTCTGAGTAAAGACTCGTGAGGACCTTTGAATGAGCATCAACGAATGCTCTCCGGCCTCACTGGAACGCCTTGCCACATGTATTAGGGCTTGTGCCTTGTATGATAAGGCGCCCTATGAGGTAATGTTAGACTAGCGATAATCTATACGCTAAGTCGGTTGGTATTGCACTTCCATCTTCAATGGAGTGTCTGGGGTTTTGTAGATCACTTACGAAGTCGGTATTATCTTTACGACGATGTGTTAAACTCATGGTTCGGTGAGGTTCTTGTAGAAAACACAAGGTATAAAAATAGTATATTCTTCTGAAGTTTTACATGATGAAGATCAGTATGATCGTACAAGTCTTCTTCTATGACGCAATCGCTTGATCGCTTCTGCCAATGATGATGGCTAATCCTATTCCTCTACATGATAAAGCTTAGGTAAAGAGGTACAGGTCTTCTAATGACGATCACTAACTCTGTTCTGCCTGTCTACCATCTCCGTTACAAGTTATGAAGGAACAGACAGTAGTTCGAACATCTGAACATACATACAATGACATAGTTTCATACGAACACACAATCAAATGAGACACGCTACAGATCACGTAGGCCGTTTGAATAATAGGTCGGGGTAGTTGTCTCAAGCAGGGAGCTTGGACTAATGTTTATAAACAATTGAATGACTACAGGTGACGGCATGTTATCTTAGCTTACATACTTATTGTATACGTCATCTTTAGCGTCTCTAGTCCTGATCACATTCCTGCAAGCAATCTGGTTGACCTCTTTAGTTTTTTAGACTTTTTATATATAGGGACTAACATTCCATATTTTTTATTATGTAAACACTTACATTAGCTCGGTCAGCTACCAAAACCAACCACTGAATATTACTCAAACTTGACTTGCATTTGACTTATAGGAGTGTGATACAGACACTATGTGAATATATATATATATAAGTAAATAAAAATTCATGGTGTACATGAATTGATTCAAGTAATAAAATATAAAACAATGATATTGGTAAATAATAGTGATCACATGATATATAATGATACAGTTTTTCACTTCATCTCTTTAAGATACTTATGCTACAGAAAATACTAATGTACTCTGATAATTGCATAGAATGAAGATTAACATGATAAAAATCATATTTAACTGGAATAAAAAATTTCATATATGAATTGATAAAATTATTAATGGTTATGCTGATTGATTCGTTGATTTTTATGCTAAATGTTATATATCTGATTAGTAATTCATATACTACTCATAAATAACTGCAGATATTGGTAAGATAAAAGGTAACAGATTGATTATAGGCTACCTGATTTGTTATACATATGTATATGGATTCATATAATTATGATTAATATATGTGCACTTTAAATAGATTCCTATTGCGTACACGCAAAGATATAGTTTAGGATTCTGTTATTTATGATCATTTATATAAGAGATTCCTATTGCGTACACGCAAAGATATATTTAGATTCTGTTATTTATGATCAATTATATATAGGATACATGATACTTTATATATATAGGATACATGACCGAGGTTATACTACTTCACTTTTAACTAGCTTTCGAACAACTTTTCGTCCATTACACAGTTCCAGACAACCACCTTTAGCCAAATGAAACGGCCTTTTTCAATGGTTAAAACAAGGGAAAATTTGCCTGGGCGGGTCCAACGTTCCATTTTGCGCTCACACTTATTCTCTGCATCCTAAGCTACACGATTACGTTCGCGATGAATAGATCATCCCAGCACGAGTCCTGCGCCAGCAAAAGTAGAGTTGAATATCCTTCGGGTCGTAATTGTCGGAAGTATGTCCCTTTTTGTAGTCGACTCCGACAGCCGCCGGAGCGTTCCGCATTAAAACGAGATTAACGACGAAGAGATACGGTGTCGGTCGAAGAAGTCCATGAACTTCCTTTCACATTGTAGGCGGTTGTTACTTGACTGTAGTCGTCCGCTGCGACGAACGATTTTTTGAAGTTGCGATGTGAAACTCTCGTACTGCAGGATACTGTAACCAGGTTCCATTAATCAGCCTGCAAGTGAAATTATACTTGTCACAAGGGCAAAGTAAATTCAGACGACATCCAAATACAGGGGAGGGGAGAGAGCCTTTTAGACCAGACTTAACCCACATGAATTCGCTGATATTTTGGAATTCAAAAGAGTCCGCTGTACAAACTTTTTTATCCATGGCATTAACAATGAGTGAACCTATCCAGGTCTATGATGACTGTAAAAATATCCAGAATTATAAAAAATAAAAAATAAATAGATATCATTACGAATCTCAAAGAAAATTCGATATTACTGGTAGTAGGTTACTAGACAAAGAAGAAAACGAGGCTAATTGTAAGATTTCCAGGCAACATAAGAGTCAAAGAGAAGATTAATCATGATTCTATGTGCCCTAACAAAAGTTTCATATTCAATTTTCTCGTGCGCATCCTCTGAGGTTAACTTTTAAAACATTATTAATAGGTAGGAGATGCAACGAAAAAAACCCACTATGTAACTAATTTCTATATAAACTTTGGGTTTTCCAAGAAAATGTGACATTTTCCCATGAATGTGATTTACTTGAATTGTAATAGGCTAATGTTGCAAGTAAATATTTCTTATCCACAACTTGATAATTCTAAATGTCCGTTTACCCATGTCATAAGCTGAATTATTGACTCTAATTGTCTATGAGGTTCAGAAAAAAAAATTAATTCATTTTGTTGTTATAGAAATTCTATTTGCTTATATTGTTCATTAATTTTAAAATGATTACAAGTCCTTAACTAATTGCATTACACACACGGATAAGAATATGTTATGTGGCCTGTCATGTGACCTATGAACCACATGTGAAGTTCATGAGCTGAGCATTCCTTTCTCCAGTCAATCTGCTGTTGCAAGCAGAGACGACACACAGATGAAGCCTGTGTAAGCAGATTATTGAGGTTAAAAGGAACAAATGCTGATACGGCAATGATGACGTCGTCACTTGGCAGGAGATTGCTCTCAGCCAGCTAAGAGTTACGTTACTTGCTGTAAGAGATACGACTTAGTATTTTCAAATGATATTTAGTGTTTTAATTCTCCACCCGCATGAGAAGAAATGTCTGAAAAAAAAAAAAAAAAAAAAAACAGTACCAAAATTGAACTATATTAGTTTCATGTTGGCATTATGTTAAATAAATATTCCTTATTCAAACTATATGAAAAAGGTTTCCATACAAACTAAAATTCTATATATATTATTAGCCCTGTATAAGATTCATATAGGATTATTCCATAGATAACATTTTCACTTCTAGACTTCCTGACTTTTAAAATCTCTTTTATTTTATTTTGATTTTATTTTATTTTATTTATTAGTTTTTTATTTATTTTATTTATTTATTTTTTTTTTTTTTTTTTTATTTAATTTTTTTTTTTTTTTTTTGACTACGAATATAAATCACCGGGACAGACAATATGTCAGTAGGTTTTGATATGTGGTTTGAACTTTTAGCTTATTTGTCATTACTAAAGCGTTAAGTTAGAGTTCAAATCTTTACGCATATATATTGGATATTAAATGGTTACGTTTTGCTTATTGATATTATCGTGATTCCTTTTTTTATTATAATTTGTAACCCTTCCGACTTCTTACGGAGTGTATTATATTGACTCCACTTGTATCCATATTTATTTTATTTTTTTATATTTATATTTATTTATTTATATATTTTTATATATATATTTGATAAATTAATGGTTGGCTTGAATATGTGGAAAAGTGTTCTAGCGACGTACCGTATAAGGCTACTTGCGGCATCAATTCTATAGATACAAGATATATATGATAAAAGGTATTTAAAAACCGCGAGAACCGCTATAATCCAGTTCGGATCCAACATCACGAGTTGTAACTCGTAAGACATTGACACTTCCTATTTAATTATCAGTTATTCTACCAAACCGATTGACTCTGGGTGATCAATATATTATTGGTTTCTTATGGAAAGGAATTCACACAACGTGTTAAGGAGATTATTATTGATTTACACCACCCGAGTCACAGATTATTATGTGTTGAATTCCATATTTACTGATTTAGCACTCATAAATATTCCTAACGCACTCAATTTCGGTGTTTGTTTTTAGTGCTATTAATTCTATATAACGTGTCAAGGAACTATTAACACTAAGAAGTGTTTATTCCCTCTGTCAGACTCGTAATTCCGTTAATAATTCTACGTATATTCTTTCAAGGATTGATTTGGCACAGGATAGGCCCTTAACTGACAGGTGTCTTAGTGTGTCCCTTGTTTTCATGACACGTGTTACAATTAGTTATGTGCTTTTTATATCTGTAAGCATTGTAGGCCAGTAAAATAGTGATTTGGCTTTCTGTGACATAGTAGGGAACCCACCTGGATGACGGAATGCAACCAGTTTATGACGATTGGTATGAAAGAGATTATTACTAATACCTGGTCGTCAGTCATCTGTTGGGTTCTTCGGGTTTTCCTCGTCACAGACCTACATATAATATTACATTTGATTACATTATTCTGATACACATACTTTAAATATACTTTTGCTTAAGGGTTTCTGCTCGAAGTGTGTATTGTTTTTGCTTAGCCGCTGACCCTGTTTCGTTCGAAGTGTTTATTATTTTGCTTATTGCTGCTGACTCTTGCTTTGTTCAGTTTGTAACAGTTCTGCGCTCCGACCCAGATATTCAATGCTCGCGATCTCTTGGGTTAAGGAATTTTCTTGTTTAGATACGGTTTTTTTAACAATAGGCACGGATTGTTTCTATATCTTTTAGTCCAATTAATGGTTCTTTGCTGTATGGTGCGGGATTGCGGGATAATGCGTCAGCTATGATATTTGCTTTCCCAGGTAGATATCTTATCTTGGCTCCAATAACCTGAATGATCATTTGTCACCGAGTTCCTTTTGGACTGTGATTAAAGCCTTTGAAAAACTCGGTAAAGGACTCATGTTCAGTAAGGACTTTATCAGGATAGCCATAGATTATGAACTTAAAATGTACTAGTGTTAAAGATACCTAGCCCTTCCTTGCCTATTACTGCATATTTACTTTCAGAGGGCTTTAGTTTACGTGAATAAAAAGCTATAGGGAAGAACTGTTTATCATATTACTGAAGTAGTATCCCTCTTACCCCTTGGTCTGAGGCGTCTGTTGCAATAAAAAAAAAAAAATTCCTTATTTAAATCAGGGATTTTTTAAGTTAGGTAAGCTGCATTTTCCGCTTTTAAGATATCGAACGCCTGTTGATGCTTTTCAGACCATAATAAATCTACGCTCTTCTTCGTAAGATCTGTTAAGGGAGCTGTCATGATTGAAGAGTTACATATTTACATACGATTGTAATACCCACTACAGCGCAAAAGTGCTGTATCCCCTTTTACGTTAATAAGTACCGGAAAGTTATGAATAGCCGAACACCTTACCATGGACTACTTTTAAGACCTTGACCAGACACATAAAACCTAGATAAACATGTTCGGTTTTAAAAAACTCTCATTTAGATATTTTACTCTGAGATTATTTGTCTTTGTCTCTGTAGCACTAGCTCTACTTTATGTGAATGTACTTCTAAGGTATTAGAAAAGATTACAAGATCATCCATATAGGCATGTAGGTTATCCCCTAAAAGTCTCCAAACACTATATTGTAATTGAGGCGCAACGTAAGCCGGAGGCATACGTAAAAAATTGATAATGTCCCCTGGGTGTGCTGAAAACGGTGTATGAGGTACAATCACTTAGGTAATGGTATCTGGTAAAAGCATTTAAGTAAGTCCAAGTTGGTGAAAAAAAAATTTATTCTAACCTAACAGAGATTAGATGTCGTCGGTACATCGCACTGGAAACTATCGGAAGTCGTTTCCTTGTTTAAGCGACAGAATCTACGCAGATACGCCAAGTCCGATCTTTTATGGCATGACATTTGAGGGAAAAAATTATATGGGCTTATTTGATTTCCTAATGGCTCCTATTACTAACATTTTTCAACTTCGTCATTTATCTCCATTTTGAAATTTCATTGAGAGTCTACACGAAGGTACGTATATAGCTTTATGTTTGTCCTTAGACCGTATTTTGTGTTAAATTACATCCGTTTTTCCCAGAGATCACTCGCCAGTGGAGAAACTTCCTGGTATTCAGGTAAAAGATAAAAAAAAAATTTCTGCTGAATCACCTCTGCTTGAATGACTTTACGGATATTACTTTAGATAGATTATCAGAGAGATTCATCCACGACTGGTTGGGCGTGATTAAAAATTAGCAACAATAAAAAATGCGATATTTATAACTTCTGTATCCACGATATGTATACTTATAGGGCTTTGTTCGCGGAAATCGTTATATTTCAGAGTGTCGGGAAGGATTAAAATTTCATTTCCCAGCAAAGTCTTTTTACACGCACTAAGACATTCGAGGGTGCATGCTTCTCGAGATTTTTGCGTGCAAAGTACGACTGTGGTTGTGGGAGAATTCTGTTGGGTCATTTGAACAATGTTACGATTTATGAGACAAATGTATAGTTCCTTTATATAAGTTATTATTTGATTAACTCTGTCATTTTTGTTCAAACGGATTTTAATATGTTTGAAGGTTTATAGGATTTTCCTTTGATAAAACACGCCTTATTTGCAGGATGTAAGATAATATTTTGTATACCCCATAGATGAATCTTACAATTACACTAGATACAGATCAATGTTTTTTATAACTATAGAGGTATCTGTAAGCGCTCGCTTATCCGGACTTCTCATTAGGGAAGTTCGAACAACAGACGGTAGTCCGTAAATACAAGATATTACGTGTATTAAAGAAATAAAACAAGATATTCTAATTTTTACGGCGCGTACAGTTGGGCTTAATCCACCAGTATTTATTATAACTTATGTATTAAAAAGAAAACGAAAACCTGCTCTGATTACTTATACGGTCGTGTGTTTCATAGGAAAAATCCTTTTTAATTCAAAAACGATATTGGTATGAACCAACATCGCTTTCCCCACTCTGCTAGAGTCGCTTATTGCGTGGAATTTGCTTTGCTTTGAAAACTTCGGCAGATCTGACTAACCTTGACCGCTTGACTAGGTGACACAGTCACCGAGTTTGCTTGTTTGATTCGAACGGGCTACTGTTTCTATTTCTTTTGTAATAATTAGGATCCTTCTCTTTATTACCATCGGCAACGTATTGTGTGGTTTTAGCATTATGTTGCTGGTTACGTATAAAGCAATGAATGACGAACTATTAGGAACTGAGCGATTACTAATAAGACAAGTTATCACTACTGCATACAATATTAACTGTTTGTACTTCATTCTTTGCTAAAATTTGAAATAGTGAGGGATCCTGGTCAGCGCATTTAGCCTGATGAAAGTTTTTTACAGACATGTTATTCCTTGCAATCCAGCCATATTTTTAAAGTTAAGTTGAGTCATTGAGGTTCGATATTTTATATAACTCAAAAAACTCAAGGCTAAAACTGCGATCGGGACTTGCAAAGGAGCATTTATTGTCATGACCCGAAATAGTGTTACCTCTAATTTATCTAGATTTGTACGGGTGTTCCACTTGTTTTTGTGTGTTTTCTAATCACTACGGTGCTTAACGACCGTATCCATGCATCTGTATAAATACAGACGTCCACTGCGTAAACGATATTCACTGTTTAATATGATTTGTTACGTAAGGGATTAATAATCACCCAAAATGATAAAATTAACATAGTATATGATTATGATATTTCAGTAGAACTTCTGGAAACAGACACTCAAAGATAAAAAAAACTCGCAGTAGCGAAATCTCAATGATGTAGATAATTTCTGTAAAAGTAAGATTTAAGAATGTCTCGTAACTTCAGCCACAGGAATAACGAAATTCGACCTGCAAAGGAAACACTCAAAGTTACTCCAAATGAATAAAAAAATTGTACTTAGCTTGCTTTTGTGGGAAGTCGCGGTGTTCCGATAACGACACACGGCCTTGGTCCCGTCCTCCTTCTCTACTTAGCGGACGACCTGGTTTGGCTTCAGTTTCCCCCGTGCGCGTTGTTTCGATGATTCGAGCCCTTGAAAATCCGATGCTGCAGACGCGTTCGGTTTGTTTCTTGGAGTGCCGGAAACGCTCACTAACGATGTTTTCTTGAATGATTCTAATGAGAGACGAAGCTTGCGTTGTCGTAGGAAAAAAGGACACGTCGGTTTTGTTTCTTGAAGTTATTCACTAACGATGATACTAAGTTGCTTGACGAATCTTGTTGTTTTCTGAAGTCGCTCACTAATGATGATACTAGGTTGCTTGAAGAATCTGCTGCTTCCGTCGTCGTTGACTTCTTATGATACATGATTTATTATTCTGGTTTTTTCTTCGTAGGACGTTGTAGAGTTCTTCTGGTCCGCTGGCCACCAATTATTAGGGCTTGTGCCTTGTATGATAAGGCGCCCTATTGAGGTAATGTTAGACTAGCGATAATCTATACGCTAAGTCGGTTGGTATTGCACTTCCATCTTCAATGGAGTGTCTGGGGTTTTGTAGATCACTTACGAAGTCGGTATTATCTTTACGACGATGTGTTAAACTCATGGTTCGGTGAGGTTCTTGTAGAAAACACAAGGTATAAAATAGTATATTCTTCTGAAGTTTTACATGATGAAGAACTCAGGTTGATGAAACCGTACAAGTCTTCTATGACGATAGCTTGATCGCTTCTGCCAATGATGATGGCTAATCCTATTCCTCTACATGATAAAGCTTAGGTAAAGAGGTACAGGTCTTCTAATGACGATCACTAACTCTGTTCTGCCTGTCTACCATCTCCGTTACAAGTTATGAAGGAACAGACAGTAGTTTCGAACATCTGAACATACATACAATGACATAGTTTCATACGAACACACAATCAAATGAGACACGCTACAGATCACGTAGGCCGTTTGAATAATAGGTCGGGGTAGTTGTCTCAAGCAGGAGCTTGGACTAATGTTTATAAACAATTGAATGACTACAGGTGACGGCATGTTATCTTAGCTTACATACTTATTGTATACGTCATCTTTAGCGTCTCTAGTCTGATCACATTCCTGCAAGCAATCTGGTTGACCTCTTAGTTTTTTGTTTTTAGACTTTTATATATATGGACTAACATTCCATATTTTATTATGTAAACACTTACACATGCACCAAACATTAATTAAAAAATCTCTGAGCAGCTGCCTGTGGTATACACAGTACCTACATTGTGTGTCTATTCAAAGGGGCAGGGAGGCGATCAATCGAAGCTGATTTAGTTAAGCAAAAAACAAAAGGAATCCGTCACAACAATGAGAAGAGGAAACCGAATGAAATCAGCCGCATATTCTACGATCCTGTTTTATAAAAGGATACCCTTCTCCTCCAAACAACCCCCCCTCCCCAGGGGCCCAGACAAGACCTAATGACCTATATATTCCTTAATTGCCTTCTGTCATTTCAAGACGCCTTCTAGAGATTGTTTTGTGTACTGGAAGGTAAGGATATAATACTGTTCGTAGAGATATCGAGATATTATGACCTACGACAGCTTTTTAACCTTAAATTAAAAAAAGGTCAATATCCAGTTAAAAGAGATATAAAACAAATTAAAAAAGATCCAATTCAAATTAAGAAGGAGAACTCAAAATTAAAAAAAGATGGACTTCAAATTGAAATAAATCAATTTCAAATTAAAATAAATGTACCTCGATACCAAAAAAGTTTTCAAATTGTCTTACATGTGCAAAAAGCAAGACGCAATAAGATAATTTTTTAATAATGATGGAATTCTATGCATGTCGTCAAACTGCCTCCTATCCTCTAGCAAACGCTGCCATACAATACTCGTCTTTCAAAATCATACTTTGGGAGTTTTCGTTACCTCCTACTGTTGGAGTATGTATATATAAATCACGCGCAACAAACTTACTTACACGCACACACACTTATATATATGAATAATTATCACATCGAACCGTGATCCATTTTATATATCAATTCAAGCTACAAATGTCCCCCTTTAATATCTAAATTCACTTTACTCCCAAATGATATATTTTCATATATGTACCGAAGGGGAATTTTTTAATTGATAATAATTTCGTCCCCCCATATATATATATATATAGAGAGAGAGAGAGAGAGAGAGATGGATGAGAGAGAGAGGAGAGGAAGAGCACCGGAGAGTGGGGGAGGAGGTGGAGGGAGTCTCGAGGAGTCGAGGGAGCAGCGCAGCAGTTTAACTTGAGACGTAACAGTGTTAAGATGCATCACCATCATCCGGCTGGATAATGCCGCGTGAGGAAGTGGTGGTGGCCATGGAATGAGTGAATGAAACTGAAACCAAGGTAGATATTTTTGTTCTTTTATTTACCTCTTTCGATGACTGCTTGAATAGTAGTATCTATCTATCATGTGGAATGTGCAGGTAACATGGTTACCATTTGTGGGTTTTGCATTAGTGACCTCTGTTATAGAAAAAGGAAACCGGCGATTAGGTAGCTAGGCCGATGTGACTAAAATGCTTCCAAATTCAATAGGTATAGCTAGTAGTATGCTTTAGGTAGATACTGAACAACCGGGACTTACCTAGTAATAGGCTATGCATGCATCATTGACCGGCGTGTCGTGAATAGTATAAGCAGATTCATTCCATTCGCTCTTTTCAACCTTTGGCCTACGAGTGTCGCCACTTCGCCCTTGCATTCTTTTAGTAGTGCTTTTATTAAATATTGTGAGCACTATAGATATTGCTTTTCAAACTTTCCAATTTTGTTTCACGATCTATCATAAACAGTAGTTACAGTTAGTGTAATGCTATTTGTTTTAATGTCTGGCATAACTGCTATGGACATTTCATCGTACTAGTTCACACTGGTTGCTCGTGTTAATGACAATTGTAAGGCGAATAGATCAGTTGCGTGGGGAGGATCAAGACTCGGTCTCGAAAGATCTTCGAGAGATCTACTATCTATCGGCATTGCTGTCTTTCCTACTCGGAGAAAGACAAACAGACAGTTCTTAGCTGTAGCCTCCAGACTTCAACAGCTAATTCATCAAAGAGTTTAGAACAATGCCATGAAAGTTATGAGAGACTTAAAGTCTTCAAAGACTGCAGTATCAATCAAATTTGAAGAAATTTGCGCCTTTCTGGCTAAAAGCAAAACAGGAAGTGAAAATGACCACACTGTTGGCCAATGGTTGAAAAGAGCGAGAGGTGAAATAAGTGGCGCTGAAATTATTTTCACCGCGTGGTGACAATATCCACTTCGTTCCACTTATTTATTTATTATCATCATCATCATCATCGGAGTCCAGTGATATAATACCATTGATGGAGAGGGAGGAGGTTTCAGTGATGCGTGCATATTATGTCCACGTTGTTCAGTATCGAAAGCATATATCGAATTTGGGGTTAATCTAAGTTATCGATTCACATCGGCCTATAGCCACCTAATCGCCGGTCTCCTTTCTCATAAACATGTTAGCTGCACATTCCACATGAATTGTAGTAGGCCCCCCACCCCTATATCCGTGACTACTCCGATATCTCTCTTGTACGCGCCACCTCTCCCATTTGATAACGTTTTTTTTTCTTCTTTTTAATTCACGTCAACGTTTGCCCTCATCATATCCATTTTTTTTTATATTAGTATAATTGCTTTTTATACGATCTCGCCCACGTTTTGTCCTTGTTAATTCGTGCGCAATTTGGACGATTAAAAAATGAACGGCCGAAATTTAGCCGTAATCCTGTGACTTGATAAATATTGGCATGGCTAGGATTAAAAGATCAGCTGTTATCCTCGACCAGCTAGAAGGGTCCAAAGTACAATACAAAACTAATCATTATCTTGTTT
The DNA here is from genome assembly GCF_015104395.2 of Macrobrachium nipponense. Lineage (NCBI taxonomy): Eukaryota > Metazoa > Arthropoda > Malacostraca > Decapoda > Palaemonidae > Macrobrachium > Macrobrachium nipponense. Next base: position 31,202,388 of record NC_087214.1, read on the forward strand.
TTATTTTTCAAATCTTAAACGGATTGAGAGATAGAGAACTTATGTTTTACCTAAGCAATGACAGCAACATCCAGAGATGAATCCAAATATTGTTTCTTGTCATGATTAAATATGACATTTCCATCGCAAGAATAATGTTGAAAATGAGAGAGCAAATATTTTAGCCTTGACTTTTTTCAAATGTGATTTGAAACAGAACAAAAACTCTCTTCATACTTGCATTACCCTTCATTAATCTTTCGTACCAGTATAAGGTGTGAGATTAGGATGCAGTTTCGTCGAATTATATAGTCATATATTTATTTATATAGTCAGCAATACTTTTATATCGAAACCCCAATATTATTATTTTTAAACCCCATACCAGGTATATGAGTATAAATTCATTATTAATTCAAAATGAGTTGAATTTTCAACTCAAAATGGGTAATTTTCAACTCATATTCATTCCTACCAGCTTGAAGCATAGGCCTATGCTGGAATTAAAACTTTAGGCGATGTATGTTTAACGTCGACAAAAATCACTACGTTTCATTTATCACTTGCACAATTAACGATCCTAAGAGAGGTAGGGGGGAGGTCTATAAGTTACAGCACACACGAGCTGACCTAATTACAAGAAGAATCGAATTTTGAAAACATGGAGGATACAGAAATAGGCCCAAAAATACAAGTAAATACATAGAGAAATGTCCTATAGACGGATACAGATTAGCTTTAACAATTATTATAGTCACATAATACACGGCATACATACACGATCGTATTCTCAGCCATGAACATTTCCTGTCATAGATTGGATCCTACAATTCAAGAATGACTCTCTCTCTCTCTCTCTCTCTCTCTCTCTCTCTCTCTTCTCTCTCTCTCAGTATGATACGTCATATTAACTCGATGTATTTTTTATTATTATTATTTAGTGAATAATAATAATCATAATTGCGGATTTCTGAATATCGTATCTAGGGTATGAAAGCAATGATGCCTAAGTGCACTGGGGAGGAGGATGGGGCCTGGTGGGGTATGGTTGTGTGGGAGGTTTTTGCTGTTTTCCCTGCATGATCGGTCTTGTTTACTGCTTGGAGGAAAGGTTCACTACCACCCCCTCCCTTCCCCCTCTAACATCCCCCTCAGATATCAGTTATCCCCTCCCCACTTACCGAGGTGACCGAAGCAGAGGAGACACACGGACATACCACTGGCGTAGTAGTAGTACGACGTGCAAAATTTTTGAGATTACATTGTATACTTACGTACTGTAAATGTAAGGTTAACTGATATATGCTGAATTAACGTATTGTTTTAATACACATCTGACAAAAGTCGTTAAAAAAAATCCCTGTCCACTCGTTTTATCTGTATCAAAGCATAATTAGCATTTATTTTGCTTGCTATAAGATCGACCTTTGTGATTTTCACTTTGAATTTGATGACCGTTATGACTCCGTCACGACTGTCCCCGCCTGGTTTATTACTCTCTCTCTCTCTCTCTCTCTCTCTCTCTCTCTCTGAATTCAGGATTCAATTTACGACAAAGGAAGTGTTTATGACAGAGAATATACGATCGTGTGCTTGTATCCGTCTTAGGCAACAATATAAATAACGAAAATGAGAGGTTTGAAATTGCCAAACGTAAGATTTATTATATATATATATATATATATATATATATATATATATTAATATATATATATATAGATATATATATATTATATTATATATAGATATATAATATATATTATATATATATAAAATATCATTCTACAGCAGTGAATTGTGCAGTTGTTGGGGGTATGAGTCTGTGTGTGTTTTCTTTAATCTTTGGGATTATCGGACACAAAACTCCTAATATTTTCCTCACGTACGAGATAGTACCCCAGGCACAATATTTTCGGCTGTCAGTCACCTGCGCCTCCCCCACCCCCACTTACCCGCAGGAAATAGGAGGGGGACATTTCATAGCATCCCAATCAGGGCTGGTGATTTTTTTTATTTAAAAAAAAAAGAAAAATAAAAAAATCAGTGATTTATTTGATTTTTAAAATTTATTTTGGTTTTTTGATTTGTTAAATGTTTTTTCAATCCTTTTTTTCCTCAAAATGTATTTTATGACAGAATTAGTATTGATTTATCTTTTAGGTTTCCAGTTCTGGCCTAAAGTATGTACTTACAATTTCTTTTATATCAAAATATAGATGCAGTACAGTTATGTTAAAGTTTTTATCAACCTCCAAACCATATTTTTTTCATTTTGTCTACTATCAAATTAAAAAAAAGTTTTAAAGATTACAAAAAATAATCATTTTAATGAAAAAATCAATGATTTAATCACTTGATTAAATCTAGTTTGATTTAATCATTGCCAACCCTGAGCCCAACCTATTTATTTTTCCTGTTTATTTTTCCTCTTTATTTTGGATCCATTTAAAAGGCTTTTCCAAATTCATAACCTGTATCATTTCCCTTTGGTAAATTAATCCACTTGCCGACGAGTCCTGTAAATATATATCTATATGTTTTAAGAATCTTCGTGACAAAGAATCCCATAGAACAAAAAATTGAAAACCATTTGGAAATCTGTTTTTAAGAGTCTAGCCGCCAATGGCTTCCAAAGCCCTCCATCCACTGGCCTTTAAAGGTTCCAGTTTCCAGCTAATGAGAGAAGGTGATGGGGAAAATGTTGTTTCTGCTTCTTTTGGTGGAGGAGGAAAAATCTTGAACGCAGGTTTTGTCAGGACAGAGGCCGCCATGACTGGAAAAAAAAGGACATCTTAATCCGTTTGTCTTTGTGGTGATAGCTGCTTCTGATATTTTTTTAGTAAGTACATTTTTCGTGTTAGATGCTTTGCTCTGCTTTTAGGTTTAATATTTGTTGCCGTTCATCGAGGTAAAGGTCGATTGTCACAGGCATTTATAATTGTTTTGATAGCAATCCCAGTACTCACAGAGACCAGTGAATCGCGAAAAACAGTCTTATGTCAGGGAACTATAATCAGCTGGAAGGTGGAAATATGTTTAAAAAAAACTATAAATGCCGTGAATTTTCAGGCAAGGGACAAACTGAGAAATTGCAGTTTAAGGCTAATTCCTTTGATCAGTCAGGGCTTCTAGATGTTACATCTGTGATTGGCTGTTTGTTGAGGTCCTTTGTTTTGCGTTTTCTGTCGTGAAGGGTCAGTTTGGTTATATTCGATGGTATGTAGTATGTGCTGGGTAATGTGACAAAGATGTCGATGTTATTGCCAAGCACTCTATTGCTTAGCAAGCACTTCGTACACAATTCTGTTTTGTTTTATACGTGCGTGGCACCATGGACTCCTTTACTTGAATTTCCCCGAAGTGTTTCACTCTCTCTCTCATTGGTTATAACATGTAACAAGATATTCCTATCATGTAAAATCAATTTGGCAATGCTGTCACCCCCCCCCCCTCTCTCTCTCTCTGTTCACCTAAGGATGGACTATGTAAATGGCTAACTAATGTAATGCAGAGGTATTCTGCAGCATTTTGCCTGAAGCAAATACCCCTGCCAAATCTCTCTCTCTCTCTCTCTCTTCAAGGCCTCCTCATCTATAAGTGAGGAATAAGCATTCTCGTGTAAAGAGGAATTAGCTTATACATTTGGGGCCACGCTGCTGTAGGGTCGGGGAGGTGGAGGTGGTGGAATAATTAAAAAAAGTGAGAATAGAGTTGGGAAGGGGGTGGTTGGGGGGAGGGGTGTTGCTGTCATTTAACGCTAAGCTTCCCAAGAAGTACAGGACCAGAAATGGAGGCTGCGTATCTCTCTCTCTCTCTCCTGGGATTGGTTGTCATATTAATATTCTGTTTTGCCATGTCCCTAATTCCAGGTGTGGCTTTATTTCAAGTTCCAAGCAGCGGAGTTTCTAAATTTGGACAGTAGGGAAGCGGAGGAGGAAGTCCTAAGTCCAAAGTTAGGTGATCGTAGAGGTCTCTCTCTCTCTCTCTCACACACATTTTTTATATTCATTATTGGTATTATAATATAGTATATTTTGAGAAGATGAAGACCCTTACTCGTATGGAACAAGAAGCCCACCCAAGGGACCACTGACTCGAAATTCTCGAAGCCTCCAAAGAATTTTACGGAGTTCATTCGAAAAAAAAAAACAACAACAAAATGTCAAGGGAAATACAGAAGCATAAGTTTGTCCTATGAATTGATAGAAATAGGACTATGTGACATAATATAAGTTAAAAACAGAGCTGTTTCATGTCCGTCAAAATTCGGAACGAACGTCGGTCTAGCCTCTGAAACTAACCAGACGGGCCCTAACCGACTGCTGACGACTCTCCCCCAGCCCTCCCTCGTACACACACACACACTGAGGAAAGCACGCACAGGGTCGACGCCCACTCGCACACAGAAACGTACGCACACCCACACTTTCCCTCTCGCTCAGTGGGGCGGCCAGCGCCGCCATGTAGCAGTTATTATTATTAAAGTTTTTTAACCCACGTTCAAACAGGAGTTCGTCCGCTAACCGTTTTTAATCGCCATTTATTTCCTGTACTATTTTGACACATAGGCACTTATGTTATATTGACTCTTATATCAGGCTGTAGAAGTTAGACGATATAGTGGGTTTATTCCCGTGAGAGATCAAGGTGCGTTTTTTTTATAGCCTTACAGGCTTATGTTATTTGCGCTCTGTTGATTTTCTTGATGTATTTTTCTTTGTAGGGCATGTACTTGCAAGAACAGAAGAGATTACTGTCCGCTTTGCTTATCTTGTATAGTCTCTTGTGGACAAATTTGTACTAATAATTGTATATTTTTTGTCAATAAAATAACTATACTCTGTTTTTTTCCATCTGTCCATCCGCCTGTGGTGTTTGCGTATGGTAACACTGCGTCCCGGGCTTTAGATAGTTACATTCAACAATGATAATATTATCATATTTCAAATATTAACGGTGTAATTCGGATACAGTAATTTTATTAAAACACTTTTCAGTTGCAAATGTACACCAGATATCCTTTTAATTACCTAAAACTTACACATAGCGTAATTACTTAATTAAATCCCGGGACGCAGTGTTACCATGCGAAAACACCACAGGCGGATGGACAGATGGAAAAAAACAGAGTATAATTATAGTAGATTCACATCAGCCGTGCATTTGATGTCTAGGCCAGATCCTTACTACGCTCCTGATTGGCTGTTGATAAGCCAATCACACGGATGGAAATTCGAGAGAGAGAGAGAGAGAGTTCACATAGGCAGGATGTATATTCCATCTCTCATGAAGTATACCTATATACATCTTTCAGGAGAGGTGGAACTTGCATCCTGCCTACGTGAACTCTCGAGAGACTGAATTTGCAGCCCTGTGATTGGCTTATCAACAGGGAATCAGGAGCGTCGTTAAGGAAGGGCTTAGACATCATATGCTTTCTTTCTTTCTTTCTTTCCTTCACGTTCATCGGTGACTTCAAAACACCTTAGCAGAATGTCCTCTCATACTTCTCTATTTCCTGTCTTATCCCGTCTTATCCCATCCGTGTTGAGTCTTTGAGCAGGAAGACGTCCTGATATTCAGTGCGCCATCTAATTCCGTCATATAGTACCATTACGGCTGATTCTTACGACATATTGAACTTATTTTCAATAAAGTTGACACTAGTAGGGTGATGAACATCTTGTATTTCAAAGATCACTGAATTATAACAGCCCCCCCACCCCTTTCTCTCTCTCTCTCTCTCTCTCTCTCTCTCTCTCTCTCTCTCATGGGCCATAACTAGTATAGTAAGCCCCTGGTGGCCTTATTCCACATGAATAGGGTTCTTCATCTTCTGAATAATAATAATTAATTTAATAATAATAATTAATGATGATAAGGTTCTGAATCATTTTGAAGAAATCTCCGGGTGTCTAAAAGGAGGATGGGGGGAGAAGGCGGGCGTTGGAGATGGGGATGGCGTTGGCGTTGTGTGAAATAGTTCGGTAGGGTGGTAGGTTATATGGTGGAGTGGAGGGGATGGGGAGGGGGAAGATCCCAGTCGACTCGAGTGTTTGGGGATTATTATTATTATTATTATTATTATTATTATTATTATTATTATTATTATTTGTGCTTTTTACATAGTTATTACTTTCCATATTAACGTTAATATCATCATCATCATTGTCATCATCATCATCAGTTTTTTTGTATCTTAATTGTTGTTCATTATGAGTCTTCTCTGTTTCATTGTGTCATCTCTCTCTCTCTCTCTCTCTCTGACGTTGTCTTGGATTATTATTGCTGTCTTTCCTTCCTTCCTTCTTTCCTCAAAGTCTAATCATGGTTATTCCATCGTGTGGTCGTTATTGGTCGTTTTCAGTGGAAACCATTATTGTTTTTTCTTTTTTTTATTTATTTATTTTTTTTTAAATAATGCCTAGTAAAATAGCCAGCTAAGGATATTAGTATTAGCTGCCTGTCTACTAGGCTGCTCTAATATACAGGCAGCAGCTAAAACTGTGAAAAAGCTTTCAGCTGCTATGCCTTTCATCCATCCATGATTCCGCAATGAGGCTATGAAAGTCGTACTAGGCCTATGTCTGCCTCCTGTGCTATATATAATATAATCTTTTTTAGGACTTCGCCCTGTCCCCCACATATCTCGCCCAGTTCTTTCTTCGTGGGCGTCACATACTGACAGACATTTCTTCTCATATATGAGAGAGAGAGAGAGAGAGAGAGAGAGAGAGAGAGTCCAGCACTAGTACTAACAAAATCTTGCCTTCACAGAAGCCTTTTATGCTTCCTCCATGTGAATATATCATAAATATTATATATCTCACCACAGGGTTTTAGACGTTGATAGGGGGCGCGATATGGCCCCTTCCCCAACCCCACCCCCCAAAAAAAAGAAAATGAAGGTTGGGAAACCACCACTAATAAACAGACGTAATAATTGCGATACCATTTTCAAACTAATTTTTTGCAAATTCCATCATCATTCTGTGCTTTTAAAAGCTCTTTTGTGTGTTGACGATGATATATCGTTGTCTAGTCGCTTATATATATATAATATATATATATATATATATATATATATATATATATATATATATATATATTTTATATATATATATATATATATATATATATATATATATATAAATAAAGATAAATGCCACGAAGGAAAAATAAACGAAGGAGTCTGCGAGATCTTTATTCGGCTTGAAAAGCCCTTTACTGAAGCAGCTACTGACAAAAATACGAGAAAAGACAATACAAGAAGGTTCGTATAACTGACAGATAGGGATTATAAAAGGATTAGTGCCTAGAATCCGACACACCTGGAAGATAAGAAACCTTCCCAAACAAGCATAAACAAAGGGTGCAATTAAAGGTTTAAGACAATCATCTCAGATACAATCTCCAGACAATTAAAGGATTATAGGTGACAGCTATACGGAAACCTGGGTAGGGACAAAACCATATTCCACAAAAAATGACAGACAATACATTACAATAAATTTTTTTTTGTGAATATGGTTTTGTCTACCAGGTTCCGTATAGCTGTCACCTATAATCCTTTAATTGTCTGGAGATGTATCTGAGATGATTGTCTTAAACCTTTAATTGCACCATTTGTTTATGCTTGTTTGGAAGGTTTCTTATCTTCCAGGTGTGTCGGATTCTAGGCACTAATCCTTTTATAATCCCTATCTGTCAGTTATACGAACCTTCTTGTATTGTCTTTTCTCGTAATTTTTTGTCAGTAGCTGCTTCAGTAAAGGGCTTTTCAGCCGAAAGATCTCGCAGACTCCTTCGTTTATTTTTCCTTCGTGGCATTTATCTTTATTTATGGATTTATCACGTTCCTAACTTTCGTGATTCTGTTATATATACATATATATATATATATATAATCAATGCATCCGTCGTTTCTAAACCATAGGCGCCGGTTCGAATTCCTGTAGGACTAGACGTCATATATAATTCAACCTTGGGAGTGAATAATAATACGTAGTAATTATTATTCCCGAGGTTGAGTCAGTACGGTATTAAATGACATCTGTGCTTTAGTCATGAGTATAAAAATGTCACCAGTGAATAAATAACAACAATTCATTCTTTCCTTTTTCCCTTTCGATACTTTTTGTGAGTTTTGGGAGGAGGGAAGGATAGGATACTAATTGTGCTGTAGTTCTACATTTGGTATTGTTTGTTTTAAGTAACTAGGCGTTGCTAAGATTCTCTCTCTCTCTCTCTCTCTCTCAGCTTCCTATTGTATGGGAATTCATATTTGAGGAGTATTAGCCCATATTATGTCGAGTCATCTGCATACCAGTACTAATTATCAATTTGTATACATAGCGTGTTTGTATTGGCATGTAGGCTCTATCTTTATGAACGCTCGTTTTTTTATGATAATTTTATCTTCGATACTGAAGAATATATTGTTGTATTATGTCATGTATTTCTACACTATGTTACAAGTCCCTAACCGGGAAAAGACTGACTTGACTGGCTTCCAGATTCATACCATCGAGCTGCTTAATCTTTGCCATGGGTGGATTTCATTTCCTCTTGTTTTTCACAGTAATTTGTGCACCTGTGTGGGCGTGTGTGTGTGTGTGTGTGTGGTTTGTATGAAGCTTTCTTAAACGTATATTAGTAGGGAGTCCATTGCTGTTCAGTATGAATGAATTTTGAGTAAGTTTTTGGCGCCTTTCACGATTTGAACTGATCAGCCACTCATATGTAATTGAATGCTTTTGGGACATGGCGGTTTGTTTGTACTATGCGCATTAATGTGATAATTAGAGGTAACAACCTTGTTCATACATAATGAAAATACTATTTGATAAAACACTTTTTTGCTATGTCATATCTTAGTGAACTATTATATATATATTTTTTAGCTTCAGCAACAGATAGTTAAGGTCTGCCACTTTCATGAAGCATGAAATGTTTTAGTGGCGTTCATATAATCACTTTAGCAGACATTTTAGGCGAAAGTAATCTTGTAATAGGTGGGCGGTTTATTTTTGTGGGTGGGTGTGTAGCCGCCCACCCAGTTAACATTTTACGTCCAGGCGTAGTATTTGAACTTAAAATGATTTGGTTTATGTTTTTTGGGATCATGATTCCACACAGAGTGATGATAAACAAAAGTGAACAGTAATGAATGAGACAAAACTTTATTTAAAGCATGGGTCTTTTATAATAGCCCTCACTTGAACAGCTTTTTGATAAGGGCTATATAAATGATTCTGGAGTGTGCTGCAGCAACCTCTTTCTATAACCTTTTGCTGTACCTCCGATCGATATTCTCTTTCTTCCATCTCACTTTCCAACCTCGTCAAACAGTTGATTCAGTGGGGTTCTTCTTCTTCAACTGCTTTGAAGTTCCTTCCATCTCGCTGGAAAAACAGAAACCAAAAAAAACAAGGCACACAAAGTGCGTTAGTAGGTGGAGCTGGAAGGTGCCCAAAGAGGTAGAACCTTTTCTCCCCCCCCCCCCACCCCCCAATCCCAACAACCCTCTCCCCCCACACGTTTCCCAGGCGGGTGTTGAGGGGGGGGGGGGGGGGGGGAGAAGGACGGAGAGCGGGTGGAGATGGGGCACAAAGTGTGGCATGATAGTGTTGGCGTTTTGTGGGAAATGAAATCGGTAGAGGCGGGTTGGGTTTTAATGGTGGGGGGGAGAGGGGTGTTATATGGTTGGGGGGGGAGAGGGGGGTTTCTTATAGGTTGGGGGAGAGGGGTGGTTTATATGGTTGGGGTAGGAGGGGAGGTGGGGGTGGGATCCCAGTCCCTCCTTGTAGGGTCATATTTTTTATTATTAATTATATAAAATGAAATAAATCTTATTTAATATTTTTCTTCCGTTTTTATTTTCACGGTTGATATGATTAATTGCTTCGTGAAACTATATAGCAGACACATACACACACACTCACGCTTATAACACAGATACACATGTATAAACACCTGCACACACTTACACATGCATACACACCCTTGAACACAGGTATACACACACATGCATATACACACACGTACTTGAACACATGTTGACACAACACTTACACACATGAATACACACACCCTTGAACACATGCATACACACACATCTTGACATGTACACACAGGATACATACATATGATACACATTGGACAACTACACACACTTACATACACACGCACCCTTGACACATGCATCACACAATGCATTCACACACACATGCATACACACATGCATTCACACACATACATACACACAATTACATCTAGTATATTCACATATGCATACATCACATTACCAAACATGCATTCACACTTAACACCTATGAACACACGTATACACACACATAATGCATACAACACCTTGAACACACACGGCCTCATAGTGTCCTTTTATTCATTTATTTTTTTATTATTTCTTTTTTTTCAGTTAGACGAATATTTGGATATAACCATGAGAGAGAGAGAGAGAGAGAGAGAGAGAGATCAATTGTATTTTTGTCTTGACTTTAGGGCGTTCACATACGCGAGTCTCTCTCTCTCTCGCCCCGTACATGTAAAATTACCTTCCAGCTCGTGTTGTCTGAAACCAGATACGAAATAATGATAGTTTTAAAACAACTTTCTTAAGCTACTAAGGCCATATCATCTCTCTCTCTCTCTCTCTCTCTCTCTCTCTCTCTCTCTCTCTCTCTCTCTCTCGTGAACAAAACCCCAACTACTAGGATCTTGGCCAGGAAGATGGTGCCGACAGGAAGACTTCTCCTAGATTCAGTGATATGTTAACGATAGTCCATATTAATGCCCAATCCTTGTTGAGTCCATAAACTTGAAATAGAACTTATATTAAACGAACAAAACTTTGATATTCAATGTGTTAGCGAAACGGTTATACACTAATATAAGAGACGCATTTATAAATATTCCCCTGTATGATGTCTACCGTCAGGATCAAGGTCGGGGTGGAGGGGTATGTATATTTGTCAGAAACTATTTGAAAGTCACCGAAATGAATTTAACGATCAAAAAATTTGTGGGAGTAGTAGAAGACAAATGGATCTCGATCCAACATCGCAAGTTTCCTTCTGTTATTGTAGGATGCGTCTATATCGCCATCCCAAAGCACCGGCAACCTCTTTTGATTATATCTCCGATATTTAAAAAAAAAATTATTTTACGAAATAAGCATATATTTTTATTTATGGGGATTTTAAGATGATCTGCTAAAGACCGAGAATAAAATGTATAAACTAATTAAAAACTAAATTTCGATCAGATAGTAAACAAACTACTAGAATTACTACTCGGCGTCTTTAATTGATCTCGTAATAACAAATGCTAAACATATGATAACAAATATTGATATTATACCAAGCTTGGTGGCAGATCACGAGACAATCTTAACTCAGTTTGAATATTCGTAAGCCACCACTATTTTAAAAACTTTTAGATGTTTGCAAAATTATTCTCCAGCCTTTCTTTGTGTTTCTCCTCATGAATAACGTAATATTATATGGATTTTTAAATACTGACAATGAAAACACCCAAGTTGGAATTTGAAACGACGTCTTTACATCGTGCCTAAACATTTGTGCTGCGGTTGTAACGAAAGAAATCGTTCGTCCCCCTGAGGGCACACCTGAATAACAGATGTTATAAATAAAGGGGCGGGACATGAAAGAAAGAGACAGCCTAAAAGTGAGTTAAAAAATCAAACTTTGAACATCTCTCTGAGAGAAAAACATAAAGACCTGAAGAAGAGAGTCAATTCAAAGTTAGTTGGAAAGCCGTATAGCAGTATTACAAAAGCGAATATCAGAGCTAAAGGCAATGTTTCTGCTATTTGGAAAATAAAAAAAAATATGCTATTTAATGGACAACAAACAGATTGGAGCTTCTATGCCATTGCCAGCTGTAAACTGATGTACACTACTAAGGCTGAAAAATTCAATGATCTTTAGCTGAGGTCGGGAAAAAAATCGAAAAAAAGCCAAGAGGAAATTAGGAAACGTAATATCTCTACTGAAAACAGTACGTAATATTCCAGTTAGAATAGAATTAGATAGTTTTAAGCCTACTCATGTTGATTGTAATACTGTCATTTTAATTATAAAAAATCTTAAAAACAAAAATGCCTTTGGATCTGACGGGATTAGCTTGCGTTTCATTAGGGATGGGTTATACATTATTGCATTTTTACCTTACAGTTATAATTAACACACCCATAGCCACTAAACAGTATCCGAGTATGGAAAAATCCCCACGTAGTAATTCCTGTTTTTAAGAGTAGTGATATGGAAGACGTCTCTAATTATCGTCCTATATCTTTGCTACCGATATTGTCAAAAAGTTCTGGGAAAAAACAATTGCTATTCAATTAACTGATTTTCTAGAGACATATGGTCTAATACTCACAAAGTCAACACGACTTCAGACCAAAATTATCAACTGAAACGGCTCTATTAAAAATAAAAATATCAGATAAGATATATAATAACATGGATAATAAAAAAGTTTCACTACTTTTACTTGACCTCTCAAAAGCCTTCGACAGCGTGAATCACAATATATATTTGATAAATGTACATCACTGATTATAGATCCACTCTGGTTTATGAATTACTTACATAACAGATCCCAGTCAGTTACAATAGGTCAAATTGTGTCTACTCAAAAAATTTTAGAGTTGGTGTACACCAGGGCTCTATTCTTGGCCAATACTCTTTGTAATATATGTCAATGATCTGGTAAAATCACTACCCGGCTGTTTCGTCATCCAATACGCTGACGACACCCAGATCTTAATTGAAGGAAATGTTTAATGAAATAGACGAACTAATTCATAGGTCAGAATACATACTAAAGAAGGCCAAATACTACTTCTTAACTAATGGTTGGCTTCTTAATGAGAAAACACCATTCATTTTAATAGGTTCCCGACAATATATATCAGAAATTGGAGACAAGTGCAAATAGATTTTAATGGAAATGATTAAACCCCATGAAAGCTGTAAAAAATCTAGGGGTTTATTTTGACAGATATATGACGTTTGAAACGCATATAGATGAATTTATAAGAAAGTGATGGGTACTTAATTTATTTAAATAGAGTAAAAGATTCATTTGATTCTTCTACGCGTAAATAGTTGTTCAGTCGCTGGCCTATGAGTATAATCAACTACTGTTTAGAATTTGGGGAGTTTTTGAAAAGGTTTCAAAAACTTCAAAACTTTGCCGCCCAGTGCCCAAGTGGCTGTTGGTAATGTAAAAAAACATCACCACATATCCCCTTACCTGAAAAAATTAGAATGGTTAAAGATAACAGACAAATACCATAGATGTTTGTAATCTGGTATTCAAAACAACACAAAAAAAACACTATATATATATATAATTTTCCAACAATACACACAGTTAATGGGGTTTCTACTCGACAGCAGGAAAATCTGTGTAGAAAGAAACTTATTTTAAATGGTTCCGATTAGTGTAAGTTTTACTGAACGTTATGCTGAATTGTCTTATTAAAAGGTGCTTTTTGAAGGCGCTACTGTACTTTATAGATATTGGAGTTAGTTTTAGATAATACCTTAGTTGGATAAGATGGCTTTTATTTACCAAATTAAAGTAATATCCTTAGTCCTTTAATAATCTGGTATGCTTATTTGTTTTACGTTTGTGTTTTTTTAATTTTAACTAAGTTTGTGCATGACTTGTTTTTTAACACAACTTATGTGTTCTATGACAATGTATTTTAATACTGAAGTAGAATAATTTTACTCATTATATTTTAAGTAAACACACTCTAATTTTATGATATTCTTTTATTATTGATGAATTTTATTAATTGCTGAAGTTTTAGTCGATTTTGTTGACTCTTAAACAAACTTTTGAATGTCTAAAATAACAAATATTTTAACTATTTGTAAGATGATTTTACTAATCGTAATTTTATATTTATGAAATACCCAATGTAAATATTGGAAATAAAGAACTATTATTATTATTATTATTATTATTATTATTATTATTATTATTATTATTACTCTCTCTCTCTCTCTCTCTCTCAATCTACTCTCTCTCTCTTCCCTCTCTCTCTCTCTCTCATCTCGCTCTCGTCTCTCTCTCTCTCTCTCTCTGTCATTTTGCTCCCTTTAAACGACGATCATTTGTTTATTGATCAGCGAGACCTTTCGCATCGCTTTTATCACGAAGGAACGCATCAGTGGCGTGTCGGTTTTGGGGTCTTGGCGTGTCACCTCGATGACCGTCGAGTTCAGTCTCGCCTATTCCTTTGGAGATGTGTATTCCTGGCGATAGCAAGTTCACTCTCGACGTCGTTCTGGAAGTCTACGTAAACAGCCGTTTGGGATTCGTTGCTGCTGAATAATCACCACTGGTTGTTCCATGGAACTAGAAACACCATACAAACAAACGAAGGACGTTTCCAACTGTAGTTTCTGAGATATCAAGAAAAACCTCATGTTAGTAACCCTTTTGAAAAGAGGATATAATACATTATTAGATTTATTAACGTGTGAGACCTTTGTCCTTCCAGTAACGACGTGATTCCTTTGATAAAAATAAAAATGTATAATATATTGCACGATAGAATTATATCTTTTCGTTTCTCGATGCCTTTGACTTTTTGAAAGATATCTTTTACTCCTGCTCAGTTTGTAGCTAGGTGAAAGAGAGAGAGAGAGAGAAGAGAGAGAGAGAGAGAGAAGAGAGAGAGAGAGAGAGAGAGAGAATAATATCCCCATGAATCGAAATTTGAGAGACATAGGATCTTGGCTAGAATGTATATCAGTTAAGGTCTTTTTAGTTTTGTTGTTTACGGAAAGCAATTAATTGTTATAGTACACTTTTTACCACATCTTGGAATTGTGGTGACTTCGTATTTTTTCGCATAGCGATGAAAATACTTTATACTTACATCCTTCATTTTTTCAAAGTAATTAATTGCGATAAAAAAACATACATCTCACGGAAAGGAAATACATAAAAAAGAGACAGGTCTTTGAAAATGAGGGTACTTTAAATTCACCTACGTCTCTGCTAATGATCACACGACTCGTATGATTAAAATCAGAGCAGTAATGACTATCTGCGCTCCGGGAAGAATGATCATCTCATACAAGAATCTTTTAAGGGTTATCATCCTTTATCGATTTTCTGCTCACTTAGGGTCTCTCCTCAAGCTCAATCTTCTCTTCCTCTGTAGGGGGTAGTGCCGTCAGTGCACCTCATGCGGTGTAATGTAAGCATTATTTAAGGTTCTTTGCAGCGTCCCTTCGGCCCCTAGCTGCAACCCCTTTCATTCCTCTTACTGTACCTCCATACATATTCTTTCTTCCATCTTACTGTCCACCCTCTCGTAACAGTTGATTCATAATGCAACTGCTTTGAGGGTTTCCTCCTGTTAATCCTTCAAACCTTGTCACTGTCAATTTCCGTTTCAGCGCTGAATGGCTTAGTTTTGCCCAGCTCTTGGCATGGATGCCACGAGTCTGTCTATAAATCAATCAGTCCACCTTTTCTTAATGGGACTTAAGAGTGACATCTGGTGACCTTTGATCGTTGTCAAAAACAGCCCCTCAAGGGAGGGATCCCATGCCTTAGAGTGCGTGGAGGTTTGGGTTGTTGCCAGCGCCCTGGCAATCGGATCATTGAGCGAGATCTGGAGGAATGGGAACGTGTAATACGAGTAGCTGTTGTTATGATTACTTATAAGTGGCATTATAAAGTTAGATTTTTTGAAGTAATTCTACCAAACAGTTAAAGAAAACAAGAATGCGTTAAGTTTCTTCGGCGCAAATCGAGTTTTTGTACAGTTTTTATAATTAAGGCCACCGAAAATAGATCTATCTTTCGGTATAATGCTGTATGAACCTTGCCCCATGAACTTTACACACGGCCCGATGGTGGCCTGTCCTAAATCGTTGCCAGACGCACGATTTAATATCTAAACTTTCAACCTTAAATAAGTTAAAAGCTACAAAGGTTAGCGGCTGCAATTTGGTATGTTTTGATGATGGAGGGTAGATGATGAACATACCAATTTGCAGCCCTCTCAGCCTCAGTAGTTTTCTAGATCTGAGGCGGACAGGAAAAGTGCGGACGGACAGACAAAGCCATCTCAAATAGTTTTCTTTACAGAAAACTAAAGCATTTGTTATTTGAGAAAGCTTGTCAGAACTAATTTCAAATAAATAACGTGAATTTCCTATTACTAATACAATTTATACTTGCGTGTATACGAAAGCACGATTGTGAGTTACTTACGGGGTTAATATCGTATTTTCATACATTACGACAAGAGATTACTGCAACAACACAGACAAACTTATCGAGATCTGACGAGTATCTAGCTAAGGGCCGAATTGATGAAGACTAACTGTGTCTGTATTTTTGTCATCTCTCATTTCCATTTTTCATTATCTCATAATCTCGGAGATGAACTATTAAAGTATGTATTAAACGCTCCAGAAATGGTGATCGAATTATATTAACTGTTTTAGGTAACTATCGATTCTGGCAGAAATTTGTTTTGAAATATGAAAAATGAGTCGAAACAAAATACTTATGATGATTTCTCTTCACCAGATTAATTTGCAATGTTTTCTTGTGGAGAATGGCCCATCGGTGCTTCGATTAGAATGAAAATACGATTTTTTTTCGATACATAAAACAGTAGTTTCAAGGTTAAAAGAAAATTTTTTAAGTCAT
>NC_087214.1:31226603-31228963 GCF_015104395.2 Macrobrachium nipponense
GTGGGGGGGAGCAGCAGTGAACACCCATCCTGCAGTCAAGCCATCGAATGGGCCGAGAAGATCACAGCTCCTCTGGAACACGATGCAACATCACCAACTGGTGACAAGTCATGTTGGTTAATCAGGGGCTGTTTCCTCCTAGTGTCCTTTAGTGTTCATCCTTTTCGCTCTCCTTCCAGGTCTCTTCCTCTTTACTTCATGGCCTCCTGAGGATCTTGAAACACTCTAGCTGCCTGTTCTTTGATGAACTCCCTGACAACGTCGTATTCTCGTCTTTTCTCAGCATCATGCAGGAGACCGTTGGCATAATTGACCTTCTGCATGATTTCCTTCCTGCGCTGTTGCTCTTCAGACCCTTGGCACCTATCAGGGTTGAACTTGAGCGACCGCTTCCTGTAGGCCCACTCTATGTCCTTCAAATTAGCCGTTTCGGCAATTCCCAGGATGTAGTAGGGGCAGCCGTGACATTGCATTCTTTGGAGGGCTTTGGCGGCTGCAACCAAATCTTTTCGACCATCTAATCCTTCAAGCTGGACCATAGCTTCGCTGTGTCTGCCAAGCAACAAGAGACACAATCCCAGTCTCAGCCTGTAGTCCGCTTGTCGTGCGGCCACATTCAGTAATCTGTGGAAACATTCACAAGCTTCTTCCAGGCGTCCAAGCTTGTAGAACGTGTTTCCTTTTGCTTTGTTCTCTTCAGCCGAGGTATCATTATTAGGCTTTTCATCTTTGTTCTTCTTCGGAAGCGACTGAACTCTGGCTTCCATGATATGGGCCTCCTTCTGCAAACCTTGAGTCTCCTGCGTCTCACGACCGTGATTTTTCACTTGATCCAGATTTCTAGCGAGAACAGACGCTGGTTCTCGCTGTGAGACTCGCAGTTTCACCTCGAGTTCTGTGGCCACCTGGGTCAGCCTCTTTCTCTCTGCTTCGTGGGCCTTTACTTTTTCCTCAAGGTAGCCACAGTAGAAATTGTTGTCTTCTGCTTGTTTCTGCAGTCTTCTACTTTTTCCCGGTTCTGCTCACATTCTTTCTCTCTGCATGCGAGTTCTTCATGCAGATTTTCTGCTTCCTTTTCCTTCAGTGTTAATGCCCTCTGCAACTCTTCTATTTGCTGCCTCAGGTGTTCATTTCACCTCTCAGCAGAGTCGCATTCTTTACGAAGCCCTTCAGCGTTATGCTTCTCTTCCATCAACTGGTCCAGCAAATCTTGATTTGTCGTGATCAGAGCTGCTTCGTTCAAGTTCAAGTCTTCAATCTCATCCAGGAGGAAAATGTTCTCCCCCCGAGCATCCATCCAGTCTTCCTTCAGGAGAGAGATCATCTCGGTGGCGTAGAAAAGGTCGTCTTCGGCGTCCATCTGGGCAGTTGTAGCAGCATCTTGAGCAAACTCTTGAGAGCCTTCTGGCCTCTCAATGCACTGATGTGCACGGCTAAGAAGTCCTCCCAGAACAAGAGATGCTGCGTTATTACCAATAAACAATCCGAGGATTCGGATTCCATTTATATAGGTTGTACCACTGATCCGGTAGGGATCAGAGCCATTGCATTTTTCACAAAGTTAAATTTACCAAGAGCAAACATGGTTTGCCTTTCTTTCCCACCCGATCCAAAACTTCAGCATTGGAAAATGCCACTGGAGCTCCAGGGATTCCGCAGAACCTCATTTCGGCTTCGATGCGTCTTTTTTCAGATTCCTGGAGGAGGCCTCCTTTCGGAAGGACTTGGAGCGACTGAAGGCTCCTCCTGAAAGACTTCGACGGGCTTCAGCAGAAACCATGCAAATGGAGACGACTTGAAAAGTGAGTCAATAAATGATGTCTCCATCGGGAAAGGAACTGAAAAGTCAGCTGGAAATTTTGATATTTCAGTCACAGAATATAATAGCACAAAAGAAATTGATTTTAAAGAATTAAGAATGAAAGGAAAAGGGGGGGATTTCAAGCTTATTTGATGAGGGAAGCGTACAATTCTTTAGTTCACACACACATATAAAATGTGTATATAGATATATATATATATATATATATATATATATATATATATATATATATATACTATATATGTATAAATATATATTATATATATATATATATATATATATATATATATTAAACATATACATATATATATATATATATATATATATACTATATAATATATATATAATATATATATATATATATATATATATATATATATATATATATATATATATATATATATATATATATTTGCAACCATACATATTGGATATTTTCATCAGTGTCTCTGATCACTGTTAATTACAGTTACCATGAGAGAGAGAGAGGGAGGGATAGAGAGAGAGAGAGAGAGAGAGAGATATTAGGATGCAGTTT